>NC_135815.1:77057216-77158889 GCF_964213995.1 Mustelus asterias | reverse complement strand
AGCAAACTGTCTTCTGTTACTCCCAGCTTCCAATAGGTTCCCCCACATCTCAGTTTTGCCGAGTAATAATTTTGAGTGATTTTCGAGGGCCTTCCCTCAGTTTTCGGAGAATTCCTTGAATTTACCATCAGCAGTAAAGCCACTTCTGATGATTCTTCTTAACCCGGCCATGACAGGACAAATCTCCTGGAATCTTTAGAAGGTTGCAGGATGAGTCTCATTAACTTGAGACCATCTCCCCCTCGCATCTGGCCGTAATAGCTTGTCAACCCAAGCAGCTTTTCTCTTAGCTGCCCACATGCTGCCTGTCCGTGAGATTTGTTCATCTGTCGGGAAGTCTGTAATCTGATTTTAAAAATGGCTTCCTCTGTCCTCGTCCCAATGACGATGTGAGACACATTATCTTGGTAAAAACTGCTAATTAGCTTTCCTTGCCCTCAACCCCCTTTCAGCTTAGATGTACATGGGCAATTTATAGCACAGCTGTTTACACCTCTGCCTTTCAGCACTTTTCTGTGTCGTTGGGAGAGTCAGAGTGAACTTGTCGTAAACTGAGAGACGACTGCCATTGTCTTCAAGTGTGAATATCTTGCACCTTCCTCTCAGTAAAACAATCAAAGCCTTCATTTAATTTCTAACCATCAAACCACCCAGGCTTAAGATCCAGACGGCCGAACAGATCACATGATCCCCTTCATTCACCCTAAATTTCAAACTACAGTCCCAAGTCTTGCAACCCTCATTATTGAAGCAGTATTCAAAAACAACCTACATTTTATAGTGCCTTTCACATATAAATAAAAACTATCCAAAGTGCTTCACAGGGATAGAACCGAAAAACAGATACTGAGATGAAGGACGGAGATTAAAATCCAGGTAATAATAGCCGGTTTTCTTTTGTATTTTTATTCCAATTCAATCAAATCAAGTCCAATTCAGAGTCTCAACAAGTTGAGACATTCCCGGTCCAAGCTGACAAGACAGGGCTCTCACCTCCTGTCTTGGGCTTGATCTACATGATCCAAGCTGATTGGAGTTAGCATAGCTCCTCCTCCAAGGCTTGATCTCAATTGCATCTTAGCCAAAAGGCCGAGATGCCGCTTTTAAAAATTGCTTCAAATGAAGCTAAAATGTAACCTAATGACTTCAACCCAGCACAGCATGTCGATACTACACTTGATCTTAGCCAAAAGGCCGAGAAGCGAAGAAGTCTCACAACACCAGGTTAAAGTTCAACAGGTTTATTTGGAATCATAGAAACCCTAGTGCAGAAGGAGGCCATTCGGCCCATCGAGTCTGCACCGACCACAATCCCACCCAGACCCTACCCCCATATCCCTACATATTTTATCCACTAATCCCTCAAACCGATACATCTCAGAACTCTAAGGGGCAATTTTTAGCATGACCAATCAACCTAACCCGCACATCTTTGGACTGTGGGAGGAAACCGGAGCACCCGGAGGAAACCCACGCAGACACAAGGAGAATGTGCAAACTCCACACAGACAGTGACCCAAGCCGGGAATCGAACCCAGGTCCCTGGAGCTCTGAAGCAGCAGTGCCAATCACTGTGCTACCGTGCCGCCCTTTCACGAGCTTTCAGAGCGCTGCTGCTTCATCAGGTGAGTCACGGTTTTAAGGACAGGCAAAATATAATTTAGGAATGGAATCCCAGAGTATAGGGCCGAAGGAGTTAAAGGTGTGGCCATCAATGGTGGGGCAAAGGCAGGACTTGCATAAATGATCAGAGAAATTATAGAGTAGGAAAAGGTTACAGCAGCATGGAGAGGCGAGGAACCATGGAAGGATTTGAAAACAAAGCTGAGGTTATGAACAGGTTAATATCCATTAAACAGCGGATGAAGGAATCGTTACAAATGAATTTGTTACTGATATCTAAACACAATTAAACCCCGAGTGCTCTTTAATTGTGGAGCTAATTTATAGAAACTCTTGATGTCAGATTTTAAAAGCCTGCGCCAATACTACTCCCAGGAGAAATCCACCATGGACCAGTTCCCAATGTAAACCATACCATTAGAAAATGCTACAAGCACAGTTTTCAGTTCTAATTTTAATACAGGATATAAATTTACACCAAGTCACCCCATGAGAGGAATAATTTTGACACGTGGGAAGTGTGTAATAGACATTCACTAATGCGATACCAGGAAAAGAATAGTAACGGTCACAAAACATGGACAAAGGGGGAAATTTAAATTCGAGACGGTTTTGAGAAGATAAACAGTAACAGGTAAACCTGTAGCAAGGGGCTCATCAGCTGAAGAAGAATGGGGGAGTCTGAAGAACTTTTTGTACAGTTATGAAAACATAGACAACCACAATTGGCTACTGGGACATACAGCATAGCCCTGAGCTGTTGCAGGGGTTGTCCCAGTACAATGACACTGATTTCTTTGGGCTCTGCCAATGTCCTGGTTAGAAATCGGGGTGAATGCTGCAGGAATTTTGTGGACCACCTCTTCAACAAGAATCAATACCAAAGAAAACTCTTCCCCTCATCCTTCTAAGGACAAGATGCCCATCCAGTGCTATCCTGTCTATCACCTAGTTTTGAAATAATGGGGAAGTCACGAGTTATGCACTCTGCTAAGATAGGATAGAAGTGCAAACAAGGACAGATGGCCCAATGATTAATGTATGTCAGTAATGTGGTCTGACGGGTAACTTGTTCACGAGCTTTCATTTGTCAGCTCCATGGAAAGACATGTAGGGATTTTCCAGCCACTCACGCCAGCGGGATTTTCTGGTCCCACTGCAGTGAGCGGAGATTTGGCCGAGCGCCAAACTCTGTCCTTGCTTGTAGCTGCGGCGTGGCATGAATGGCCGGTAAGATGGCACTTGTAGGGGGGAATTTTCCCATCCCGCTCGCCATGGGAATTGCAGCGGACGGGACACGGAGCATGCAATGGTCCAGTGACCTCGGGTGGGAATTTCCAGCCTTGGGGTGGGCGTGGCTGGAAAATCCTGCCCATCGTCTTTTTATATATTCAGGTTTGTTGATGAAAAATGATAAATGTCATGGTTTTTCTGACTTAAACTGTAAAACATCAGCTGATGCTGTCAATAGTCACTATACTTAAAACAAATTACTAACAGACTTGCCAAGTGTAAGGCTTTGATCTTGCCAAGATCAATGTTCAATATCGTTTGTGAAATAGGAGTAATTGTGAAACCTTAAGTATGAGAAACACAAATCTAAATGAAAAAGAATACCTGTGTAGACTTCCTCACAGATAGCTCAGAGGATAACTCACTTCCTGTTATGGTGAACCACACAAGGTCCTGTGGTTGGTTATTAATCTGTTCTGAATGAGCTCAAATCACTGAGTCAGCATCTGTTCTGGGCAAGGTAGACAGGATGGGAAGGGAGTCAAAGTCAGCTGAAAAGAAACTGACCTCTGCCAAGGAACATTGGCATCAGGACAGATCAATGGACTTGAGGTATAGATTGTGGCAGAGTCCACATTGTTCCAGAGTGTCCAATGATTTCATCAGCTTGTGGTCGGGGGTCCTCTCATGACTGAGGAGTTCAATGCAAGATTGGCGTGGATGAACACAGTTGTCGTTGCTGGTACTTGGAGGAACCAGGGTTCGATTCCTGGGTGGGTCACTGTCTGTGTGGAGTTTGCACGTTCTCCCCATGTCTGCGTGGGTTTCATCTAGGTGCTCCGGTTTCCTCCCACAGTCCAAAGATGTGCGGGTTAGGTTGATTGGCCATGTCCTTGGCATCAAGGGGATTTGCAGGGTAAATGCATGGGGTTACGGGGATCGGGCCTGGGTGGGATTGTTGTCGGTGCAGGCTTGATGGGTTGACTGGCCTCCTTCTGCACTGTAGGGATTCTATGATTCTGCAGTTGGTATGGCCAGGTGACATCACCCCATTGTAACTGTGGATGATGTTTCACAATCGTAGAGTGGTACAGCACAGAAAGAAAGCCATTTGGCCCATCATATCAATACTGGTAGAGGTTTGCAATTAATCTCACTTCTCTTGATCTTCCCCATAGCCCAATAAATGTTTCACATCAAGTATTTATCCAATTCTCTTTTGAAATTGGTTATCAAATCTGCTTCCCCCACTCTTGCAGTCAGCGCATTCTGGATCACAATAAATCACTTCAAAAAAAATGTACACATGTCACGACTTCTGTCTTTTTTGCCAATCAGCCTTAACCTGTGTCCTCTGATTATCTACCCTTCTGAGACTGGAAGCAGCTATCCTTCTTTATTCTGTCACAACCACTGATGATTTTGATAAATCTTTTAACATGCTCTGTTTTAAGAAGACCAACCTCCAGCCTCTCCATGAAACTGAAGTCCCTCAGCCCTCGCAAATGAACTATTTTAGCAAATCTTTTCTGCAGCCTCACTAAGGCCTTCACATCCTTCCTCAAGTGTGACAATAAAGGGCCGAATTCAGTGAGGAAAACAACCTCAACTCTTCAGCTCACACAGCGCGAGAACAGACTAAACTCAATTAGCAAACAGCAAGGGCTAGAATTTATTTTTCAACTTATCCCTTTGTGGGGTGTGTGTGTTGCTGGCTAGGCCATCATTTGTTACCCATTCCTCATTGCCCTTGAGAAGGTGGTGGTGAGCCGCCTTCTTGAACCACTGCAGTCCATGTGGTGTTAGGAAGGAAGGATCCATAGTCCTATTGAGTTCTGACGAAGGGTCATCCTGGTTTGAAATGTTGGCTCTATTCTCTCTCCGCAGATGCTGTCAGATCTGCTGAGATTTTCCAGCATTTTTTGTTTTTGTTTCAGATTCCAGCATCCATGGTAGTTTACTTTTATTCATAGTCCAGTTCGATTCCCGGCTTGGGTCACTGTCTGTGCGGAGTGTGCACATCCTCTCCGTGTCTTCTTGGGTTTTTTCCAGTGTTCCGGGTTTCCTCCCACAGTCTGAATGATGTCCTGGTTAGGTGCATTGGCCATGCAAAATTCTCCCTCAGTGTACCCAAACAGGTGCCAGAGTGTGGCGACAAGGGGATTTTCACAGTAACTTCATTGCAGTGTTAATGTAAGCCTTCTTGTGACACTAATGAATAAACTTAAAACTTAGTCCTATGTTGGGGCCTTCAAGAAACGAGGGGTCAGATGATATGAAAATGCATGAAGTGAGACTAAATAAAAAGAAAGTAACATTATACCATGATGACCTGAAACTTAAGAGGGGTTAAAGTCATGAGATGGTCTATCATTCAGGTAATAAGTTCAGCGTACAGCACAGCTGGCACCGCAAGGTGACTGCTTTTCCAGGGACAATAAGGTATTGAGAGTACACATATAGAGCAGAAACTACAAGATGCATCAAGACTACCTTTAGTTGAACAATATCCTCTCCATCAAAGGTGACACTGTCCCCAGCTGCTCTCAACTTCTCCAGCTCTTCCTGCAAGTTCAATGCCGAACTCTGGGCCTAATGTAGAGAAGTGCACAGGCTCAGTTAGAAACCACTGATATAAGATCTGCAGCAAACAAGTAAAAGCAACATCTTTTGAAGCATGTTGCATAATACATGGTACAGAAAATCATCCGTCCTACATCGGGGGACAGTACAGTTCAGCAACGTATTACTACTGGGTTGACCCACACCTCTGCTCAGAATTAGTTGCTCTCTTGATAGTGCAGCAGTTAGACGATTAGACTTGCCCTGAGTGTCCCTAGGCTATAAGGGAGCTACTGACTCATGCTTGAGAGAGATTGATACACAAGTACTTTACTGAATTTGGCTATACTGACTAAGCTTTGGGTCACATTCTATATTTGTTCTTGGGATGTGGGCATCAATGGCTAAGTTGGCATTTATTATCCATCCTTAATTGCCCTTGAGGAATGAATCACTGCAGTCCATGTGATGTAGGTGCTCACACATTGCTGTTAGGAAGGAATTCCAAGACTCTGACCCAGTGACTGTGAAGGAACAGTGATATAGTTCCAAGTCAGGATGGGTAAGTCACTTGGAAGGGAGTTTGCAGGTGGTGGTGTTCCCAAGTGTCTGACGCTCTTGCCCTTCCTGGCAGCAGAGGCCACGGGTTTGGAAGGCTATCAAAAGAATCTTGGCAAGTTGTTGCAGTGCATGCCAGTGAATGTTTAAGGTCGTGGATGAGGTGCCAATCAAACGGGCTGCTTTTTCCTGGATGGCATTAAGCTTATTGTTGGAGCTACACTCATCTAAGCAAGTGGGGAACATTCCATCACACTCCTGACTTGTACCTTGTAGGTGGGTGGGTTTAGCTCAGTTGGCTGGACACTACTTAGTGATGCAGAATGATACCACTGGTGCAGGTTCTATTCCTGTACTGGCTGAGTTTATTCATGAAGCTTAAGAGGGGTTAAACAGCTTCTTAACCTTACCCATCACCTGAGATGCGGTGATCCTTAGGTTAAATAACCATCAGTCAACCCCCCCACCCAGTTGCCCCCACACCTGCTGCCCACACCCTCACCGCCCCATCCACACCCCAGCAACAGAGATGTCTCGCCCAGGTAGGCTGCTGACAACAGGAGATCATTTACTGCGGAGAAATAAACTAGTGTAAAATAGCCAGAATTTTGTTTCATAAAAAATTCTCCACCTTTTCAAATTCTTCAGCCAGCTTCTGTCTCTGTGTCATCTCATTGAGCACAGTTTCTTCCAACTGGGTTTTAAGCTAAACAAAAAATACATAAAGAGTGCAGAATTATTTACCACAGAAGTCATAGGTGCCGAATCATAGGCAGTCAACTGAGAGATGCGAAGTTGGAGGAGGAATAACTGGTTGAGGTTTAGATGATGAAAATGGTTATTTCCAGGAGGGGAGATGCAAACAAACATTAGACACGTGGACACAAATTAAAACTCTGGCTGTGCATGGAGAGCGACCACAGATTATGGGGTACAGATAACAGAGGGAGGTTAAAGAGGCATACGGTGTTAGTGATCAACTTTAGAGATCAGTGCGCTCTTTGCAGCCACGCACAAGTGCCTCACTACCCTAACCTTGGCAGGCTCTTGCTCAACTTGATCAGTCAGTGACTCAATCAACTCTCCATCACGCATACGGGTCTCCATTTCACACAGACGCTGTCTCACCTAGAACAGGGAGATTAAAACTCACTTATAATATACAAAGGTACACCCCTTTGAATAAAGACCAGCCCTCCCTCCCTCCTGCCCATGACAAAACACACCACTGAATAAGTTAAGCTTTCTTTCAAACACAAGCAACAGCAACAAAAAACAAACAAGGGCTGTTTTTAAGAAAAGACCGGTGAGCCCGACCAATGCACGGTGAGTTCAATCCCAGCCTCTGGCTATATTCCCTCTGCTCTCCAGAAAGACATCTTTACAAAGGGAAGGATTCCAACTTGCACCCATTAAGGTGATGGAGTCTTTTTGCTCTGGCCCCAAGGAGCTGCCAGCCCGAAAATTCAGCTTTGGACACAAGTCGAGAGCTACAGATGCCAAACAGGCATCATCAGTGAACCCACAAATGAGTTGAATGTCCCCTCCACTGTCTCTTGAACCCACTCATTATTTTATTGAATAACTGCGGGTTGAGGGGAGGCAAGCTGGGGGCGGGGGTGGTTGAGGCTGGCCCAGGCATATTCAAGGGCCAGCGATCGGGCCATAGGTGGAGGGGGGGGAGGGGTCGAATGCAGGGCAGGGTTGCGGGGCTGGCCAGCAATTGAGAGGCCAGCAGTGCGGGGCCACTGAGCATGCACTGATCTTCGCTCTGACAGATCGGCGCATGCGCCGTGACCCGCTCAGTGCTATGTTGCCGGCCTCTCCAGCGGGAATAGGCCCCACCCACAGGTTTTCAGTGGGATTCACGCTAGTGCACCCTGCGATGCACAGATTGTGGGAGATTCATTTTGAAACTTCCACTGAAAGAAACCAACGGGAATTACTCCAGTTTTTATGTGAATTCGGCACTTAGAACATTTTTGGGGGAATCGCCCCCAAAATCTAAGGGAAGGCAGTTCTAAGGGAGTGCTGCACTGTCAGAGAAAAGGTTCAATTAAGGCCTCATGTGTCCTCTCAGATAAAGATCCATGGAACTCCCTCTAAGTGTAAGGGAGTTCTTCTATTCCTCGGCCAACAATACCAAGGACAGATTATCAAGATCACAGTGTTGTTTGGAGGAGCATACAATCCACACCACTCCAGTTCTGGCTTCTCTCTCGCTCACTGCTGGAACTGCATAACTGATCAACACCCATTACTTCTGCACTCCATCGAATGACTGAAGGCATTTTCTTTCATAAGAACATAAGAACTAGGAGCAGGAGTAGATATCCGCATTCAATTCGATCATGACTGATCTCATCTTGGCCTCAACTTCCCTTTCCTGCCCACTCTCCATAACCCTTCAACCCATTACTAATTAAAAATCACTCGGGGGGAGTGAATTCCACAAAATTCACAACCCTTTGAGAGAAGTAGTTTCTCCTCTGTTTTAAATCTGTTGCTCCTTATCCTAAAACTATGACCTCTCGTTCTAGATTGCCCCACAAGAGGAAACATTCTCTCCATGTCTACTTTGTCAATACCTTTTATCATTTTGTATACCTTGATTAGATTTCTTCTAAACCTAGAGAATATAGGCTTAAACTGCCCAACCTCTCTTCACAAGACAAAATCCTCATTTCTAGAATCACAGAGTCACAGAAACCCTACAGTGCAGAAGGAGGCCATTCGGCCCATCGAGTCTGCACCGACCACAATCCCACCCAGGCCCTACCCCCACATATTTTTACCCGCTAATCCCTCTAACCTACGCATCTCAGGACTCTAAGGGGCAATTTTTTTTTTTAACCTGGCCAATCAACCTAACCCGCACATCTTTGGACTGTGGGAGGAAACCGGAGCACCCGGAGGAAACCCACGCAGACACGAGGAGAATGTGCAAACTCCACACAGACAGTGACCCGAGCCGGGAATCGAACCCAGGTCCCTGGAGCTGTGAAGCAGCAGTGCTAACCACTGTGCTACCGTGCCGTCCATCAATCTAGTGAACCCCCTCGGAACTCTCCAATTGAACTACATCTCTACTACCAGGCTTAAGTAAGTCAGCTCAAGTTAAAATCTGAAGTCAGAACCATTTTATTTTGATTAAAGCAGCATTTAGCTGGGTAGCTGAGTTTTTAAGTGCAGGTTGTAAGATTGAGGATCTAAATAGGTGGAAGAGCACAGAGACGGATGTTCGGAAATGAGTGGTCCTCACCTGTGAGAGCTCCTCACTGTGTTTCTGTACCTCTTTATTGGCTGTTTCAAGCTGACTTTGTGATTCTGTTAGGAGCTCGCTCAGCTGCAAGGGAAGGAGAAAGCTCGAGTCACTTTCTTCAATTCATCACAATGAAATATCATGGGTCAGCTCCAGGCTCCATTCAGCACCAGAGTTACAGCAGACATTCAGTGCTGACCTGATGCCTTTTTATTAACCACCACACCACTCCTATTGCTGGAGTGTGGGGCTTGGCAGAGCGGGTGCTGCCATCCTCACTGAGAGACAGCAAACAGCCAGCAATGCACCACACAGTACACCAGACACAACGCCTTGCCAGAACGATTACCACATAGAGTTTAATATTGAAAACATTATTTCAAAATGGTCTCCTCACAAATTTGTAAATCTTTATAAATTCACTCTATAAATTTAACTTCAGCAACAATGAGGCAATTTTGTAGAAGCATAGAAAATAGGAGTCACCCGTTCGGCCCATCCAGCCTGATTCCACCATTCAACAGAATCATGGCTGATCCTCTATCTCAATGCCAAACTCCCCACATTCTCCCATACCCCTTGACAGCTTTAGATTACTTTCTCTTTGCAACACTTCAAGGCCAAATATTTGTAAAAGACAGAGGGTAAATTAGATTTGGGACACGTGGTATTATTTCCCCAAGACTTGTTCTCACACCTGAACACCCCTATTCACATCTTACAGTTCACTTATGCAACAGTGCAGATTGGTTGGCGATGTTTTGACATAACAACAGTTGTACATCTTTGGAATCAGGCCAGCTGATTGTTAGCACACTCGTGTAGCAGCTGGCCCTGCAACACATGGGATTCACCCGAGTGCAGCTAACCCCAGGCTGGTGCAAAGTCACTCCTTAAAGTGGTCGGTCGGGCATCCTGAAATTTTCTAACAGTATGGGGTGGTTAGGTGTTAGCTCTGACTCAATGGGGAGCACTCTCAGCTCTCAGTCGGGAAGGTTGTGAATTCAAACCCCACTCCAGAGACGTGGGACTGAATTTTCCATTGGGCGTCAGGACCTAATGAGGCTCCCGACAGCGCCCGACCTCCGACCTCCTGAAGGTGCACGACCTCCGAACCCTGACGGGACCCAACCCCCGGCCCCGACGGGGCCTGACCCCCAACACTGACGGGGCCCGACCCTGACCGGGCCCGAGGCCTGACCACACGTGATCATCCTGAAGACCACCAATTAATGGGCAACCTTGACCAATTAGAGACGCTGGAACTCCATCCTGCCCAACCTGCCTATCAGAATGCCTGAGGCTGCAGGGAGTGGGCAGTCTCACCTGGAGAGACTGGCACTGCGGATGTAAGTTGGGAACCGTGAGAACACCTCGAGGTGAAGATGCGCTCTGAAGACTTCTAAATTTCTTGAACGCCAAGTATGGCCATAGGTGTCAGAGCAGTCCAATAGCAGGTAGCAGAATTGGCGGCCCATTTCCTTGGAGTGGGTAGTCCACTTTCTTCCCCGCCCACTCCAGGAAAACCCCAGAAACTTAAATGTGTCAGGTAGCCATCGCGACGCAGATCCCCTCTATTTTACTGGCCTCGTGCTTCCAAACCCATCCCTCCAGGGGTGGGAAAATTAAGCATCTAATCACAAAATCTAGTTGACAGTCCAGTGCAGTAGAGGGGGTGCTGCACTGCAAGAGGTCCTGTTTTTTGGATGAGATGTTAAAGCAAAGCCTCATCTGTCCTCTCAGGTGTACACTGAAGATCCCGTGGGACTATTGTGAAGGGAAGCAAGGGAGCTCGCCCCGGTGTCCTGACCAATATATTCATCCCTCAGCTAACATCAGGAAAATCGGTTAGCCGATGTGATTGTTTACACACACCCCCCCCCCATACACATACACACACCCATACACATACACACACACACACCCATACACACAAACCACCGCCGCCGCCCCCCCCCCCCCCCCCCCCCCCCACAGCGGCAGCACACCCTGGACCTGTTGACTGCACACCACACTGTACACGGGCCAGTGACCAGATAGCATTTCTGTCCAAATCCACCCACAGCGGCAAGAATTCTAGAAAACTCTCCCTCAGATGGCTGTGGTGCCAAGATCACTTGTAATGTTTGGGACCAATGTCAATCATTTTTGTCGGGTTAAGGATCCCAGGGGATATGAAACAAAGGAGGGTACATGGACTTCACATCCAGACCATGAGTGTTCAAATTGGATGGGAGAGCAGACTTGAGGGACTGAATGGCCTCCTCCTGCTCCTGTATTCATAGGTTTCTAAAATGTTGCAAACTCCACAGTTGACTAAATCAGTGAGTGGCTGAATGACAAATGCTAATTCCTCCCATCCGCGCTCGGACAGCTGATGGCTACACAACAACCCTGGCTAGAAACCCGCACACACAGGGCAGTCTGGTCAGGCAAAGGTCAGGCTCGGTTTTGTCTCTTCTGGGCTGGAACAGCCTGCCATTGTCCACCATTCAACTTGGTTATGAGGGGCAGGTATGTAGACAAGGTATTGACAGGTGACAAGGATCTGCAAATGTGTTCCCCAACAGGTCTTTCACCCCAGAGCAATAATCTCCCTGCCAACTATCTTCTGTCGGAGTGGTAACACACTTTCACACTGGCTCCCTTCACCCCACTGACTGTCATGAGGGGCAACGGGCCGGGGAATAAATAACTTAGCATCTTTAAGGTAAAGCGTTTCAAAGTTCTTTACAGTAATATAATCAGACAAAAAACTGATACTGAATCAAAGATGATGACGCCAGGACAGATGATCAATGGCTTGGTCTAAGAGGTTGATCTTAAGCCGCAACTCAAAGAAGGAGCAAAGCCAAGAGGTTTACGGAAGGAATGTCAGAGTTTAGGATCTCAACAGGAGCAGGTATGGCTGCCATTGTTGGGCGATGAAGCTTGGGTTTGAAGTATATTTTCCATTTACTAGATTTAAAATTAAAACTATCGGAAGGTTCCTTCAGGAAAACACTCGGGCCATTTACTTGAACATGCATTAACACAAAAAACAAACGGTGGTAATTCACCTCATTCCAGCAGCATCTGTGAAGAACACAAAACAAAGTGTGACGTTTTAGGTGTATAAATTGATGCCTATAGATGATGATTGATCTGCTGTGTGTTTCCAGTAGCTCCCATTTTAGTTTAAGAATTGCAGTAATTTAGCCTTTTTTTCCCTTCCTGAAGATTATTGAAGCTGCGAGCTGTTGTAAAAACCCATGTTTTACTCAGATTAGGACACTGGATACAAGTGACTGTTGTCGATCAGGTGCAATCTGACAGTCCCCAGAGTACATCCCGCAGGAACAGGCTACACAAGACCCCTTGAGACTTCCCTGCTATTCAGTGCCATCCTGGCTGGTCCACTTCAACCCCACTTTCTCATCCACTCTCATTGGGCGGCATGGTGGCACACTGGTTAGCACTGCTGCCTCACAGCGCCAGGGACCCGGGTTCAAGTCCTGGCTTGGGTCACGGTATGCGCAGAGTCTGCACGTTCTCCCCACGTCTGCGTGGGTTTCCTCTGGGTGCTCCGGTTTCCTTCCACAGTCCGAAAGACATGCTGGTTAGGTGCATTGGCCATGTTAAATTCTCCCTCAGTGTCCCCAAACAGGCACCAGAGTGTGGCGACTAGGGGGTGTTCACAGTAACTTCATTGCAGTATTAATGTAAGCCTACATGTGACACTAATAAATAAATTTAACCTTAAATATCCCTTAATTACGGGATCAAAAATCTGTTCGTCTCAGACCTGAACATACTCAACAATGGAGCATCCACAGCCCTCTGCAGTAAATAATCCCAAAGACTCACAACACTAAGTGAAGAAGTTTCTCCCCATCTAAGTCCTAAATGATTTTATTAAGAAGATTGGCTGAGGGCCCCGAAGTACAAGCTGAGAGTCCCCAGAGTATGATTGGGAAACGTCAGACCAATGGTTACCCTTATGAGTTACATCTATCGAATCTGTATGTAAACATGTTCACAAGTTCACTAGAACGAGAGGAAAATACAGACGTCAGTCACCACACTCACCTCTTTTACTTCTACTGAGTATTTCTGACACTGTGTGTGTGCAGTTTCTAATTGGTGTTGTAGCTGTGCCTCCAATTCAGCAACCAGCTCCTTCATCTGCGGAGAAAACAAGAGATTTCAAACTATTTCAGGATTATTCAAAGAAGTTTCTTACCCACCTCTCCAATCCCAGTTGACGGACAGTGGTCATGTGGCCATCCACAAAGGATGGGGTCAAGCCTGGTCATTAGGCCCCACAATTCAATGGGCCCATGAGTACAGCATCTGAAGCCAACCCTTGCCACTGGGCCTGTTGTTGGGCGAGGGGTCAAGGCCCTCAAGGTTAGAGGGGTCGTCGGTTGGGTAGATACAGACACGGACATTGGCTGACTTCTGTTTGGTGAGGGCATCAAAGGATATGGAGCCGAGGTGGGTGGATGAGAGCTAAGGTACGGATCAGCCATGATCCAACTGAGGCTGAGCTAGGCCAAGGGGCTGAATGACCTCCTGCCACTCCCCTGGAGTGCGTGGAAGATAAATATACCTGTTCTGTGTTTTGGGATTCTAGCTTCATTGTCTCCAGCGTGTTCTCTAACGTTTTTACTTGTGTTTGTGCCTGTAAAAAACAGAAAGGCCAATCAGCTGCCAACATGTAGCAACAGTAAGAAGTCTCACATCACCAGGTTGAAGTCCAACAGGTTTATTTGGTATCACGAGCTTTCGGAGCACTGCTCCTTCATCAGGTGAGTACCATGTAGCAAATCCAGTTCTCAAAAAGGCTGCAACCTCGTATATTCCCCGCCAATTATAGCAGGTACACTTGTGCAAACACATTCACCCACCTAGGACCAGTATAATAATGTAACGTTGTGACACTGCTCTGTTACTTACCGTAGATTGCCACTGAAGAAGTCAAACACGGCAGCATACAATTAACTTTATTTAAACCAACTGCAGCCCTCCACCATTTTCGCAGATTAGAGCGGTTTAATTACACAAAGAGTAGAGATGCTAATTGTTTACATATAAAACAGGAAATGCTAGATGACCTTTATCAAAGGCCATTGACCCCAGGATGGCAGTGGTTAGCACTGCTGCCCCACAGCGCCAGGGACCCGGGTTCAATTCCAGCCTCGGGTGACTGTCTGTGTGGAGTTTGCACGTCCTCCCCATGTCTGCGTGGGTTTCCTCTGGGTGCTCCGGTTTCTTCCCACGGGTCCAAAGGTGCAGGTTAGATGGATTGGCCATGATAAATTGCCCCTTAGTGTCAGGGACATTAGTGGGTTAAATATGTGGGGTTACAGGGATAAGGTCTGGGTGGGATTGTTGTCAGTGCAGACTCGATGAGCATCCCTAGTATTTTCACAGTATCATAGAAGGAGGCCATTCGGCCCATTGAGCCTGTACTGACAACAATCCCACCCAGGCCCTATCCCCATAACTCCACGTATTTGCCCTGCTAATTCCCCCCAACACTAATGGTCAATTTAGCATGGCCAATCCACCTAACCCGCCCCATCTTTGTAGCGCGAGAGGAAACCGGAGCACCCGGAGGAAATACACGCACACACCGTTGGGAGTTGTTATTCAGGCAGACGTGGCAGCCAAGTAGTGCACAGCAGGATCCCACAGCCGAGACAAATGATCAGTTAAGTGGTTTAGGGGGACTCTGGCTGTGGGTTACCCTTTATGATGTTCCTACGGTTGCATAGCCCAGAGACAATCACTGTCTGGCATCTAAGAGATGACTATCTGGGTGATGAAATGTCTTTGCTGATCAGTACTGAAGTTGCTGAGGGAGTAGATATGGGGTGTTGAGAATGGATTCTTGTGAAGCACCGAGTGTAGATCTGTAAAGTGGAGGAATATTCTGACGGGTCTAATAAACAGCTTTCTGGTATTCCAGACACTCTCGGAACACTCTGGGTCACAATGGGTTACTCCACTCCAGCACACGGTCAGGATGAGGAAATGTACATCTTGCGTTCCAACTCTCCTAGTCTGACTTCCAGCCATGCTTCGAGTGTCCCTGAACCTCATCTCCCCTGTCCAACAGGTTTTTCAAGACCAGCCGTTCCCAACCTTTTACGTGCCACGCCACACCTCTGTGCTGTAAAACTGTTTGAGGCACACCTCCCATTTTCTTTGATCTGCCCTCTAGCAGGAGACTTGTTGTGGAGATTTTCAGCCGGGTTCAGCGTCAGAGAGAATGGGAAATGCGGGTTTTACCAGTTTTACTGTGGATGTTGTTCCCGTCCCCCCACCCCACCCCCCCATCACTGAATACATGTTTCTCCCCTCTTCCCCAGATCACCAGCGTGATCTATCCCCCACCATGGCCGTAGATCACCAGCATCGGGGACCTTCCAATGGGTCCCTGTTCATGCACCCCCCCCAGCACTGCAGCAGTGTCAAAGGGCAGAGCCAGGTGGGCACTGCCAGTCATGTCGTTGACCAACCAGGGTCTTCAATGCCCTCTGACGCCCTCCCCCACCCCACCCCCGGCATGGCCATCACGCTGAGTCTCTGTTTGTGGAAGCCAGGAGTGATTCGCACCAGGTTCTCTCTGTGCGCGAGGTTCAGAAAATCCTGGGAACAGGGAGAATCTGGCTTGAAATCGACAAGGTAGATTTAAATGAATATTTAAGTGAAAATTTAAACATACTAAGCTGGTTCCCACGCTCGCTGGGAGGGAACTTGCATGTTGAGCTGTATTCCAGCAAAAAAGAACCGACCATTTATGTGGTGGGTGGGTATGGTGGTGGGGGGGGGGTTTGAAAAATGTAATGTGGGAGAGAGGGGGGGAGGGGGATGAGGAGAGGGGGGGCGGGGCGGGGAGAGAGGGGGGGATACGGAGAGAGGGGGATACGGAGAGTGGGGAGACGGAGAGAGGGGGTGGAGACGGAGAGAGGGGGGTGGAGACGGAGAGAGGGGGGGGCAGAGAGAGGGGGGGAACAGAGAGAGGGGGGGCGCAGAGAGAGGGGGGGCGCACAGAGAGGGGGGGCGCACAGAGAGGGGGGGAACAGAGAGAGGGGGGGAACAGAGAGAGGGGGGGAACAGAGAGAGGGGGGGAACAGAGAGAGGGGGGGAACAGAGAGAGGGGGGGAACAGAGAGAGGGGGGAACAGAGAGAGGGGGGGAACAGAGAGAGGGGGGGAACAGAGAGAGGGGGGGAACAGAGAGAGGGGGGGACAGAGAGAGGGGGGGAACAGAGAGAGGGGGGGAACAGAGAGAGGGGGGGAACAGAGAGAGGGGGGGAACAGAGAGAGGGGGGGAACAGAGAGAGGGGGGGAACAGAGAGAGGGGGGGAACAGAGAGAGGGGGGGAACAGAGAGAGGGGGGGAACAGAGAGAGGGGGGGAACAGAGAGAGGGGGGGAAAGAGAGAGGGGGGGACAGAGAGAGGGGGGGACAGAGAGAGGGGGGGACAGAGAGAGGGGGGGACAGAGAGAGGGGGGGACAGAGAGAGGGGGGGACAGAGAGAGGGGGGGGACAGAGAGAGGGGGGGGACAGAGAGAGGGGGGGGACAGAGAGAGGGGGGGACAGAGAGAGGGGGGGGACAGAGAGAGGGGGGGGACAGAGAGAGGGGAGGGACAGAGAGAGGGGGGGGACAGAGAGAGGGGGGGGGACAGAGAGAGGGGGGGGACAGAGAGAGGGGGGGGACAGAGAGAGGGGGGGGACAGAGAGAGGGGGGGGGGACAGAGAGAGGGGGGGGGGACAGAGAGAGGGGGGGACAGAGAGAGGGGGGGACAGAGAGAGGGGGGGACAGAGAGAGGGGGGGGCAGAGAGAGGGGGGGGACAGAGAGAGGGGGGGTACAGAGAGGGGGGGACAGAGAGGGGGGTACAGAGAGGGGGGGGACAGAGAGGGGGGGGACAGAGAGGGGGGGGACAGAGAGGGGGGGGACAGAGAGGGGGGGGACAGAGAGGGGGGGACAGAGAGGGGGGGGACAGAGAGGGGGGGGACAGAGAGGGGGGGGACAGAGAGGGGGGGGACAGAGAGGGGGGGGACAGAGAGGGGGGGGGACAGAGAGGGGGGGGACAGAGAGGGGGGGGTCAGAGATGGGGGGGGTCAGAGATGGGAGGGACGGGGGGGGGACAGAGAGGGGGGGGCAGAGAGGGGGGGGACAGAGAGGGGGGGGACAGAGAGGGGGGGGACAGAGAGGGGGGGGGACAGAGAGGGGGGGGACAGAGAGGGGGGGACAGAGAGGGGGGGACAGAGAGGGGGGGACAGAGAGGGGGGGGACAGAGGGGGGGGACAGAGAGGGGGGGGACAGAGGGGGGGGACAGAGAGGGGGGGGACAGAGAGGGGGGGGACAGAGAGGGGGGGGGGACAGAGAGGGGGGGGACAGAGAGGGGGGGACAGAGAGGGGGGGGACAGAGAGGGGGGGACAGAGAGGGGGGGACAGAGAGGGGGGGACAGAGAGGGGGGGACAGAGAGGGGGGGACAGAGAGGGGGGGGACAGAGAGGGGGGGGACAGAGAGGGGGGGGACAGAGAGGGGGGGGACAGAGAGGGGGGGGACAGAGAGGGGGGGGACAGAGAGGGGGGGGACAGAGGGGGGGGGGGACAGAGGGGGGGGGGGACAGAGGGGGGGGGGACAGAGAGGGGGGGGGGACAGAGAGGGGGGGGGACAGAGGGGGGGGGGACAGAGAGGGGGGGGGGACAGAGAGGGGGGGGGACAGAGGGGGGGGGACAGAGAGGGGGGGACAGAGAGGGGGGGACAGAGAGGGGGGGGACAGAGGGGGGGGACAGAGAGGGGGGGGACAGAGAGGGGGGGGACAGAGAGGGGGGGGACAGAGAGGGGGGGGACAGAGAGGGGGGGGACAGAGAGGGGGGGGACAGGGGGGGGGGACAGAGAGTGGGGGGTCAGAGAGGGGGGGGGACAGAGAGAGGGGGGACAGAGAGGGGGGGGACAGAGAGGGGGAGGGACAGAGAGGGGGAGGGACAGAGAGGGGGGGGGACAGAGAGGGGGGGGGACAGAGAGGGGGGGGGACAGAGAGGGGGGGGACACAGAGGGGGGGGGACAGAGAGGGGGGGGGACAGAGAGGGGGGGGGACAGAGAGGGGGGGGACAGAGAGGGGGGGACAGAGAGGGGGGACAGAGAGGGGGGGCAGAGAGGGGGGGACAGAGAGGGGGGGACAGAGAGGGGGGGACAGAGAGGGGGGGACAGAGAGGGGGGGACAGAGAGGGGGGGACAGAGAGGGGGGGACAGAGAGGGGGGGACAGAGAGGGGGGGACAGAGGGGGGGGGACAGAGGGGGGGGGACAGAGGGGGGGGACAGAGGGGGGGGACAGAGGGGGGGGACAGACGGGGGGGACAGAGGGGGGGGACAGAGGGGGGGGACAGAGGGGGGGGACAGAGGGGGGGGACAGAGGGGGGGGACAGAGTGGGGGACAGAGTGGGGGACAGAGTGGGGGACAGAGAGAGTGGGTACAGAGAGAGGGGGGTACAGAGAGAGGGGGGTACAGAGAGAGGGGGGTACAGAGAGAGGGGGGTACAGAGAGAGGGGGGTACAGAGAGAGGGGGGTACAGAGAGAGGGGGGTACAGAGAGAGGGGGGTACAGAGAGAGGGGGGTACAGAGAGAGGGGGGTACAGAGAGAGGGGGGTACAGAGAGAGGGGGACAGAGAGAGGGGGACAGAGAGAGGGGGGGACAGAGAGGGGGGGGGACAGAGAGAGGGGGGGACAGAGAGAGGGGGGGGACAGAGAGAGGGGGGGACAGAGAGAGGGGGGGACAGAGAGAGGGGGGGACAGAGAGAGGGGGGGACAGAGAGAGGGGGGGCAGAGAGAGGGGGGGACAGAGAGAGGGGGGGACAGAGAGAGGGGGGGACAGAGAGAGGGGGGGACAGAGAGAGGGGGGGACAGAGAGAGGGGGGGACAGAGAGAGGGGGGGACAGAGAGAGGGGGGGACAGAGAGGAAGCCATAAAACACGGAGATAGCGAACTGGCATGCAAGGTCCATGTCCCCTTCGACTATTTAATGAGAATAACTTTCCAAAACGCTTTAATTTCACACAAGCATAGATAGGAAAGTCACACACTTCGGAAACATGGCCTCACCTTCTGAACTTGTGTCTCAGACTCCGCTAACTTCCCTTTCCATACATGCTCCTCCTCTTCCACACTTTTCTGGAGGTCTCTTAGCATTCCCTCCTGTGAAATTGAGCAGGGAGAGAAAGCACACATTTGAAATATTCAGTTCCTGCACTGTGGCCAAGTCTGGAATCTGTTGCTGACGTGTGAACGGAGAAAAGGGGGGTTTGAATGCACTCACTGTCTCAGCGAGAACCGTTCTATACTGCTCACAATCTGCTTGTAAAGTGCTTTGGGCTTCTTCAGCTTCCTTTAACTTAAGTGCTTGGTCCTGAAAGAGTTTGAAGAGGAAGAAATGAACGACCATAAACATTTCTTTAGGCAACAGAAAATTTCTGAAAAAACTTGATCAGTAAACGATTCACATTGTGATTGGGCAGTGATCACGAATTCTCTGTAAGCACTGGGCAGCAGGGTAGCATAGTGATTAACACTGCTGTCTCACAGCGCCAGGGACCAGCTAGGGTCACTGTCTGTGCGGAGTCTGCACGTTCTTCCCGTGTCTGCGTGGGTTTCCTCCGGGGGCTCCGGATTCCTCCCACAGTCTAAAGATGTGCAGGTTAGGTGGATTGGCCGCGCTAAATTATCCTTTAGTGTCCAAAGATGTGTAGGTTTGATAGATAAGCCATGGCAAATGTGTGGGGTGGCAGGGATAGGTGGGGAGAGGGCCTGGGGAAGACACTCTGTCAGAGAGTTGGTGCAGACTCGGTGGGCTGAATGGCCACATCTGCACTGTAGGGATTCTCTGAAACTATAAGGACATACGAATTAGGAGCAGGAGTAGCTGCTCCAACATTCAATAAGATCGTGGCTGTTCCGATTGTGGCCTCAACACCACTATTCTGCCTATCCCCAATACCATTTAATTCCCTTGTTAGTCAAGAATCTATCTGCTACTGCCTTAAAAATATTCAACGACCCCAATCTCTGGGGAAGAGAGTTCTACAGATTCACAACTTTCAGAGAAAGAAATTCTCATCTCATTTTTCATAACTATTAATAGGTGTCAGCTGTCCTTGACCACATAATCCAGGCTGATGTTCCGGTGCAGTACTGAAGGAGTGCTGCACTTCAAGGAGGTACTGTCCTTTGGAGGAGACATTAAACCGAGGCCCCACCTTCCCCCTCTTTACTCCCACGGCAACATTTGATGATTGGCAGGGAATTTCCCCCACTCCCCAGTGTCCTTCTCAATATTTATCCCTCAACCCAACACACAAAACAATTTATCTGGTCATTTCTTTTGAGGAGGGGAGGTATCCTGTAAACTGCCTGTTACATTTCCTACACGACAACAGTGTGTACGCTTCAGAATGTACATTTGTTGTGAAGCTTTGGTCTGTTGTGAAAATACTCTGCAGAAATGCAAGTTACCTTCTGTTCGATAGGTAGACATTAGCAAAGGTTAATATATCATGTACAATGATTGTAACTCCTTTCCCTTTACAACCACAGGCCTCTTTAATGTAGGGCGGCACGGGTGGCGTAGTGATCAGCACTGCTGTCTCACAGCGCGAGGGACCCGGGTTCGATTCCCAGCTTGGGTCACTGTCTGTGCGGAGTTTGCATGTTGTCCGCGTGGGGTTTCCTCCCACAGTCCAAAGATATGCGGGTTAGGTGGATTGGCCATGCTAAATGGCAAGTGTTACGGGGATTAGCTGGGGTAAATGCATGGGGTTATGTGGATAGGGCCTGGGTGGGATTGTAGTTGGTGCAGACTCAATGGGCCGAATGGCCTCCTTCTGTACTATAGGATTCTATGATTGATTTAAATACTTGAATTATAGGTTATAAACTTTGTACTGAGCGACACATTTTGGAGTAAGATAAATTTTTGCTTTACATATGTAGTCAACTGAGAAATCATTTTAATTACACAAAGCAGACTATGTGAATCTGTACAACAATTCTATATAAGTCAGGTGTGATAAAGAGAAAAGCATATTTCCATTTTTCTCTATGCCTCCACATAGTCCTTGCTGGAGCTGGCTGTATCCTGCTTCACCTGTAGGAAGCCAAAGTTGGAACCGCCATTAAAAGAATCGCTGGTCTGCAGCAGACAGGTGCTGTGTCAGTGATGTTTTCACATTCGTGAGCCTCCTGCTCTTGCTCGCGTTTCATTCAGGACATTCAAATGGTCAACAGGTAGACTTTTGAAATAGATTTCCACAACTCTCACTCAAGTGAACAGAGAGTGATTGTAACATTGCACTGAACTCGTCTGGATGGAATTCCTCGTGTTTCAGAGAATCATAGCATCCCGACAGTGCAGAAGGAGGCCATTCAGCCCATCGAGTCTGCACCGACCACAATCCCACCCAGACCACATTCCTGTAACCCCTCATATTTACCCTGCTAATCTCTCTGACACTAGGATTAATTCAGCACGGCCAATCAATCTAACCCGCACATCTTTGGATTGTGGGAGGAAACCGGAGCACCCGGAAGAAACCTACGCAGACACGGGGAGAATGTGCAAACTCCACAGACAAGTGACCCGAGGCCAGAATTGAACCTGGGTCCCTGGCGCTGTGAGGCAGCAGTGCTAACCACTGTGTCACCGTGCCATCCTGTTCGAGGCAAACAGAGTAAGAAGTTTAACAACACCAGGTTAAAGTCCAACAGGTTTATTTGGTAGCAAAAGCCACACCTGCTTTTAGTTAAACTTCTTACTGTGTTTACCCCAGTCCAACGCCGGCATCTCCACATCATGACTACCATCGACGAGGCAAACAGTACAGGTGTTGGTAAGGCGAAGTTGAATGGAACACCCTTGGTTCTATTTTCTTCCTGTATACCGATAGAGATAAATAGAGAGAAGTGTGAGGAGGCTCGTGAGGAGGATAAAGGCCTGTGTGGATCTGCTTAGCTGAATGGCCTGTTTCTGTGCTGTATGGTATAATGTATTAACAATATACAACACTGCATTCTTTCCACCTGGGGATCCTACTTCAATCATCATGCAATAACTCTGGCTGGAAATGGCCCGCAGATCATTATCCAGCAATTCCATCGAGAAATCACCTGCTCCTGATCAATGTCCCCGGGGTGTGCAGATGCACAACAGTGCAGTGATCCGGAACGTATGTCGCACAGTACAGTAAAACAGGACACAGATTGCCAATTAATTGAAGGTGAAAGGATAATGCACGAGAGAGCAGATTATATGAGGTTCATTTCACTCTTCGGCAAGATGAACAGATTTTTAAGGTTGTTTATAATCCAAGCCCAGTTCAAAGCTTCTCCCTGCTCCTTTTGTACTTCGTCCAGTTTGAGAAAGGTTGAACTTTTGTCGTGGGAAAGCGGAAACGAACGGCCCAGATGTGGAATGCGTGAGCCGCGGGAGAACGGAGCACGAGCAAGCCTGGGGAAATCACCTGCCCCTGATCACTAAGTCACCATCCTAGCTGGAAAGTATCTGTAAACATCGGGTAAGGACGGGTTCAACCGTGATGTCTGGTGTGGTTGAATAGTCTGGTAATGCCAACTGCCCACGAAGAACAAGCACCTACGTGAAGGAGTGGCTTATTGCCTGTGTCCCTGTAACCGGAACGATAAGGACCTGAGAGGAGAATCTTACATAAAGGGCAGCCTGTGTATACCCTGATCTCCGCACCAAGCCATATGGCTCTTTCTGAGCCAGTACTCACTGAGGGATCTTTGCTCTGTTGGTTCAGGAATTCCAAGGCGTTCTGCTTGAACTCTTGCAGCCAATCACTATCGAGCTGAAACATAAGATTTGCTGATCATTACAATACTGGGTTACACTAAACTGCAGCTGCCTTACTTTGCAATCACACAATCAAACAACACAGGAGGGGCCCATTCAGTACATCCGGCCTATATCAGCTCTCTGAAAGGACTATCCCATCAGTCTCACGCCCTCCAATCTTTCCTCATTGGCTTGCAAACGTTTCCTTTACAATTATAAATTCAATTCTCTTTTTAAAGTTAGTCCTGAAACTGCTTCCATCGCTGCTGCAGGCTGTGCACCCCAGATCATAACTCAGGAAAATTTAATGTCTTGTCTTCATTTAAAAAAAATGTTTTTCCACTTTCACTGCATTCATTTAGCTGCGTGTGTGTTCCTAAACTAGAGGCATTTTAACTGTATGCCCTACTGTTTGTTACTTAAGTGAGAATACTACAATTGTGAAATCACCACCAAATACACTTACTTTTATATAATAAAATAAAGAGCTTAGCCAAAATTCATACTCTTCTTATTCACAACAGGGATCAATGAAGGATTGAATGTTTCCTTAATTCCTGGTAATTCTCATTCTACTTATCCTTGAGGCCCTCACTGTTAACGCATGACCCTCACTAGGATTTCAACTCAGGCACTGCTGCAGTGGCCTCTGGTTCAGCCCCTTTTCCATGACAGCTCTGACACCTCACCCACGGGGACACTCTTCCTACCGAGTTTAGGCAGTTCCGACAGCTGAGCCTGAGCTGGATGGTTGCTCATACACACATGTTCCAGCAGGGGTCGCTGGACAACAACCTGGTGTAGGGACCTGTTTCCCCCTCTTGAGCAGGCCTGATCAACCTGATTGGATCTGGAGCCCCTCATAACAAGGTGGTGTGAATCGAGCTCTTTCGAGCAAGGTGGTGTGAGGCCAGCTCACAGAAAGGCATAGACAAGATGGATAATCAGAGGCTTTTTCCCAGGGTGGACGTGCCAATTACAAGGGGAAACAGGTTCAAGGTGACAAGGGGGAAAGTTGGAGGGAGATGTGCGGGAGAAGTTTTTCATGCAGAGAGTGGAGGGTGCCGGGAATACACTGCCAGGAGAGGTGGTGGAAGCAGGCACATTAGCAACATTTAAGAGGCATCTGGATGGGTACTTGAATAGGGAGGTAACAGAGGGATAGGGGCAGAAGGTTTTTTAATAGTTTAGTTAGGGCACCATGGTTGGCACGGGCTTGGAGGGCTGAAGGGCCTGTTCCTGTGTGTACCTTTCTTTGTTCTTTAAATATACAGCAACATTGCTGACAATACAACTGATAGTCGCAAACTTCCTGTTAAAAAAAAAGTAGCATTTGCTCATCACGCTATCCAGCTCAAATTATAAATTTGCTCGGGAAGCAAGTGATCATTTCCTACCTGCTGTGAGGATACAGACACCTCCGGGAAGAGCCCCTGCAGCACCTCTTTGGTTTGTGTGTGGACCAATCTCAACTGGTACTCTGCCTCTTCCTAAAGAAAATACACAAATAGATTCATTTAATAGGCGAGGAGAAGGATCTCTGGCCTGGAAGAGAAAGGCAGGAGATGTGTGACCATTTTTGTATGAGCTGTAACCAAACCCAGTCCAAGCAATCTATTCCTAACATGACAGTGATCTCAGCAGGGAGAAGCCATTGAAGAGAAATTTAGATTGTTGGCAATGGATGGTCAGTAAATGATTCGCGATTATCATGAACCCATTCCTCCTTCTGTTCCATCAACTTGTCGAAGATTTTTGAACAGTGAGCACCCAACCCATTATTAAATCAGGATTACTGATTGAAAAGTTATCAAGCCTGTCTCTGCAATGGAGCTAAAAGCCAAACTTGCATTAATGGCTCTCTCTCTCTCGGTGATGGGAGTCCACATCCATTACAAAGAGAAGCATAATGATTTTGCAATAAGCTGAGGCCACCCAGCTCCACCTCACCACCACCTCTCTCAACAGCTGCACTGTTGCTAAATTATCAGATTGCTTATGTGAAATTCGATGCTGGACAGGATGAAATTTCCAATTAAATATTGGGAAGTCTGAAGGCATTGTTTTCAGTTTCCCCCCTCCAAATTCTGTTGCCTAGCTACCGACTACATCTCTCTCTGGCAACAGTCTGAAATTTGACCTCGAGATAAGCTTCTGACATCACTAAGGTCACCGACGTCCCCTGCATCAGTTTATTTGCTGCTCAAACCCTCATTCATGCCTTTCTTATCCCCAAGTTAGACGATTCCAATATTCTCCCATGCTGCTATCCCACATTCACTCTCTGAAAAAACTCTGCTGCCCACCTTAACTTGCACCAAGACCCGTTTCCATATCACCTCTGTGCTCATTGATTAGCTCCCAATCAAACAACATCTCGATCTTAAAATTCTCTTCCTGATTTTCAAATCCCTCTGTGGACTTGCCTCTCCCTAGCTTTGGAATCTCTTCCAGCCCCACAACCCCTCACAGATATTTGCACTCCTCAAATGCTAGTCCAATGCGCATCCCCAATTTTAATCGCTCAGGATTGATGGCTGTGCCTTCTTTTGCCTAGAGCCCAAGGTCTGGAATACCCCTCCTCCAAAGCCTCTACACCTCACTTTCATCCTTTAAGACACTCATCAAAACCTACTCCTTTGACCAAGCTTTGGTCATCTAACCTAATAGCTCCTTATGTGGTTCAGAGTCATACTTTGTTTTATAACACTCCTGTGAAGAGTCTTGGGATGTTTCATTATGTTAAAGACATTACATAAATAAAAGATGTTGTTGTAATTATCTGGTTAAGTTGCCGAGACAGAAGCAATGGTCACTTCCACTTGTATTGCACTTTAATAGAGAAAAACAACCCGAAGCTCTTCACAAATACATAACCAAAAATGGACGTTAAACTAAACTGGAGATATTAGGACAAATGAATAAACTATTTTTTTATTTCATTCATGGGGTGTGGGCTTCACAGGCAAGGCCAGCATTATTTCCCATCCTTCATTGTCCTAAGGATGGTGGGGATAAGCTTCCTCCTCAAACCGTTGTAGTCCATGTGGCGTAGGTATACCTACAGTGCTGTTAGGAAAGAAATTTGAGGATTTTGACCCAGCGACAATGAAAACATAAGCTCTATGTCTCCAGGGAAAGGTGGTGCGTGACTTGGAGCTGGTGATGTCCATGTGTCTGCTTCTCCTGCTCTTCTGGGTGATAAGGATTATGGGTTTGGAAAGTGCTGCTGCAGGATTTCAGTGAGTTGCTGCAGTGTACCTTGTAGAGGCTACAAATTGGTGTCACTGTGCATCAGTGGTGGAAGGGGTGAATGCACAGTGGTGGACAAGGTGCCAATCAAGGGGGTTGCTTTGTCCTGGATGTTGTTAGGCTTCTAGAGTGTTGGAGGGTTCCTCATCCAGGCTATCACACTCCTGACTTACGTCTTGTAAATGGTGGACAGGTATGCTTTGGGAGTCAGGAGCTGCACCAGACATACCTAAATTTTTTTAAACTTTTACTTTAAATGGCTGAAGACACTGGATACTGGAAAAGACAACATCCTAGCTGTAGCTGTAGCACTCATCATTCGTGGTCCAGAAATAGCCGTGCCCCTAACCAAATTGTTCCAATACAGCTACAATAACATGTTGTTGATTATATGGAGAATTACCCAGGCACGTCCTGTCCACAGGTATCAGGACAAATCCAATCTGGCCAATTACCACCCAAATCTACAAACAGTGACAGTCGCCGGAAATCTACCGCCTCGCCTGCCACGGAATCAGAGCAGGCGAGGGACGGACAACAGAAATGTCCGTTGACCTTGGGTGGGAATTTCTGGTCGCGCTCAGCGAGACCGTAAAATTCTGCCCATTGTCACTGAATTCCCAGTCTCTGACCTGCTCTTGTGGACACTATTTATATAGCTAGTCCAGTTAAGCTTCTGGTCAATGATAACTCCCAGGATGTTGATAGTAGGGGATATTCAGCAATGGTAATGCCATGAATGAAAATTGGGGAGATGGTTTGATTCTCTCTTGTTGGGGATGGTCATGATGTGGCATGAATGCTATTTGCCACTTAACAGTCCAAGCCTGAGTGTTGTCTAGATCTTGCTGCGTGCAGGCACAACTGCTTCAGTATCTGAGGAGTTTGTGAAGGTTACTGAGCACTGTGCATCCATCAGCAAACATCCCCACTTCTGACTTTATGATGGAGAGAAGGTCATTGATGAAGCAAATGAAGATGATTGGACCTCAGACACTTTCCTGGGGGAATCTGCAGTGATCTCCCAGAATAGAGACTGCAACAACAACCATCTTCCTTTGTGCTAGGTATGACTCTAACCTGCAGAGAGTTACCGCCCCCATTCCCATTGACTCCAGTTTTGCTAGGGCTCCTTGATGTCACACTCAGTTAAATACTACCTTGATGTTAGAGGCAATCACTCTTACTTCACCCACTGAGTTCAGCTCTTTTGTCCATATTTGGACCAAGGCTGTAATGTGATTGTGAATCAAGTGGTTCTGGCAGATCCCAAACTGAGCACTGATGAGCAGGTTACTGCTGTGTGCTGTTTGATAGCACTGTTGCTTGCACCTTCTATCACTTTGCTGATAATTGGCAGGATTAAATTGGCTCGGCTTCTTGTGGACCGGGCATAGCTGGGCAATTCTTCCCAATATCAGGTGGATGCCAATGTTGTAGTTGTACTGGGTAAGGGCACAGTTGGTCATAGGGCACAGGTCTTCAGTACTACAGCCAGGATATTGTCAGGGCCCATAGTCTTTGCTGGATCTAATGCATTTCCTAATAGCACCTCAAATTGTCTGAATATTGGCATCTGTGATGGTACTAACCTCAGAAAGAGGCTAAGATAAATCATCCACTATGCACTCTTGGCTGGAGATGTTTGCAAATGCTTCAGCCTTGTTTTTTGCACTGACATGCTGGACCTCCCCCCATCATTGAGATTTTTTAGTCGAACCTTTTCGTCTGCGGCATGGTGGCACAGTGGTTAGCACTGCTGCATCACAAATCCAGGACCTGGGTTCAATTCTGGCCTTGGGTGACTATGTGGAGTTTGCATGTTCTCCCCATGTCTGCGTGGGTTTCCTCTGGGTGCTCCCATTTCCTCCCGCACTCCAAAGATGTGCAGGTCAGGTAGACTGGCCATACTAAATTGCCCCTTAGTGTCCAAAGATGTGTAGGTTAGATGTATTAGCCATGGGAAATGTATGGGGTGACGGGGATAGGATGGGGGAGAGCGCCTGGGTAAGATACTCTGTCAGAGTTGATGGGCCGAATGGCCTCTACTGCACTGCAAGGATTCTATGATTCTACTTGGTTGTTTTTTTTTGCACCACCAATCAGTACTACATGTGGCAGAACTGCAAAGCATATATCTGATCCATTGGACGTGGGACTGCTTGACTCTGTCTATATTGTGTTGCCTCTGCTGTCTTGCATGCATGTGGGCCTATGCTGCACCAACTTTGCATCTCACATTTAGGTACTCCTGGTTCTGCTTCTGGCATGCTCTCCTGCACTCATCATTGAAGCAGGATTAGTCCCCTAGTTTGATGGCAATAGCAGGGTGAGGGATAAGCCTGGCTGCAAGGATCTAGGTTGTGATAGAACACAATTCTGCTGTTTCTTGATAGCCCAAAAGACCTCATGGATGCCCAGTTGTAAGCAGGTAAATCTAAGATGTGGGCTTTAAAAAGTGACTTAATGGAGAAGAGAGCAGCGGAGGGTTCCATGGGGAGTTCCACAGAATGGGGCCTAGATGCCTGAAGGCACAGTTTCCAACCATGAGGGAAAGATGCACAAGAGGCCAAAGGCAGAGGAATGGAGAATTTGGTAGGATGCAAAATGCTACACCCTGGTTTAAAAATGGGTGTAAAGACAAGCCTAGTCAGTCAGTTTTACTTCGGTGTTGAGAAAGCTTCTAAAAACGATAACTCGGAACAAAATTAGTAGTCATTTGTAGAAATGTGGGTTACTTAAGGAAAACCAGCGCTGGTTTGTTAAGAGCAAATCATGTTTGATTAATGGAGATCTTGCTGGAGTTTTTTTACTGATGAGGAAAATGCTGTTGATAATGGTTCACATGGACTTCCAAAGGGCATCTGAAGAAGTGTCCCAGTGGACTTGTGAACAAAGCTCATGGAATTAAGGGGTCAGTGGCAACATGATATAAAACAGGGGATAGTGGTTAATGGGTGTCTTCTGGATTGGAATAAGGCTATTAGCAGAGTTCCCCAGGGGTCAGTGAAAGGACCCTTGATCTTCCCGATCTATAAAATGACCTTTACCTTTGATATGCAGGGCACAATATCAAATTTGTGGACAGTACAAAACTTGGAAGAATTTGTGATCTATATAGAACTTGAAAAAGCACAGACAGGTTGGCAGACAAGTGGCAGATGAAATTTAATGCAGGGAGGTGTGAAGTGATTCATTTCAGTATAAAGAACATAGAGGCAATATAAAAGAATGGATATAATTCGAAAATGGGTGCAAGAGCAGAGGGGCCTGGGTGTGAATGTGCAGGACAGGTTGAGAGAGCAGTTAACAATGTCGACAAATTCCTCGGCTTTATTAACAGGGGCACAGAGTACAAAAGCAACAAAGTTACATTCAACCTGTTCAGCCTCAACAAGAACATGGCGACACGGTAGCACAGTGGTTAGCACTGCTGCTTCACAGCTCCAGGGACCTGGGTTCGATTCCCAGCTTGGGTTACTGTCTGTGTGGAGTTTGCACATTCTCCTAGTGTCTGCGTGGGTTTCCTTCGGGTGCTCCGGTTTCCTCCCACAGTCCAAAGATGTGCGGGTTAGGTTGATTGGCTATGCTAAAATTGCCCTTAGTATCCTGAGATGTGTAGGTTAGAGGGATTAGCGGGTAAATATGTAGGGATATGGGGGTAGGGCCTGGGTGGGATTGTGGTCGGTGCAGACCTGATGGGCCGAATGGCCTCTTTCTGTACTGTAGGGTTTCTATGTTTCTATCTATTTCTGGGCACCACACTTTAGGAAAGGGGTAGGCCATTAGAAAGAGTGCAGAGAAGATTGATGAGAATGGTTCCAGGGATGAGAAACTTCAGTTCTATAGACAGATTGGAGAAGTTGGAACGGTTTTCCTTGGAGAAGTGAGGTTGCATGGAAACTTGATAGAGGTTTTCAAAATCATGAGGGGTCTGGACAGAGAAGACAGGAAAAACCATTGATGAACCAGAGGGTATTTGATTTAAGGTAATTAGTAAAAGATGCAATGGAGGCATCAGGAAAACCTATTTCACACAGCGAGCGGTTAGAATCTGGAATGCACAGCCTGAGTGTGGTGGAGGCAGGTTCAATTGAGGCATTTATAAAGAACTGGATTATTGTCTGAAAGATTGTACAGGGAGAATGGGGGGGGGGGGAATGGCCATGGGGAATTGCTCCTTCGAAGAGCCAGCGCCCCATGACATTGTGTGATTCTGTGATGTGCAGGAGCTTCAGAAATTGGCAGCAGTGGGGAAATGAAGGTTTTAAACAGAGGGTGAGGTCTTACATTAGTAGCAGTGTCAGTCAGTGATGATATGGATGGTGGGTTAATAGGATATGGTGAGTTAGGTCTCAGGCAGGATAGTTTTTTGGATGAGGTGAAGATTACAGAAGATGAGAAATGGGAAGGCGATTAGGAGAGCACTGGAATAGTTAGACATGAGCAGACAAGAGCCTAAATGAAGGTTTCAGCAACACACGGACTGAGTCGGGGCAGGGACAGGTGATGTTATGAGGTGGAATGGGAGGCAGGTTTTGTGATGGAATGGATGTAGGACCAGAAATTCAGCTCGGAGACAAAGAGGTTGCAAATATTCTGGTTCAGCCTGAGGCGAGGGGGAAGGGTTAGCATTGGTGACGAGGGTACCATTTGGTTTTCTCAATTTTTTGGTGGAGTAAATCTTTGCTGTAAAGTGTCAAAGCACATTGGTAACGAAAGGATCATGAGGGGTTGTGGTGACATAGAGTGAGGCATCAACTCGCTGACTCCATGCCTGCAGATGATGGGACAGGATTGGAAAGTGAAGCCACTGTTGGAGATGCTGTGGTTATGGACAGAAGTATCAATATCAGATGAATAGGAACAACTCGGTAACGATAGCACCCATAGTAACTCGAACACCTTGTATCGACAGGATCAAGAAAGCCCAGAAGAATGGCAATTGATTAGTTTGACAAGCAAAGCTGTTTTGATGTAGGTGTTAGTCCACAGAGCATCAGAGACGTTTACTGGGGAGAAATCATTCTTTACTGCACTCTCTTATAAAGCAGCCTAAGTGGGATCAAAAAGTGAGGTGGCAAACCTCACTTGTGAGAGATGGCCTAATGGTACTATCGCTGGACTATTAATCCAAAAAGTCAGCTAATGTTCTGGGGACCCGGGTTCGAATCCTGCTGATGGCGGAATTTGAATTCAATAAAAAAAAAATCTGGAATTAAGAATCTACTGATGACCATGAAACCATTGTCGGAAAAACCCACCTGGTTCACCAATGTCCTTTAGGAAGGAAATCTGTTGTCCTTACCTGATCCAGCCTACACGTGACTCCAGAGTCATGGCAATGTGGTTGATGCTTAACTGCCCTCTGAAATGGTCTAGCCAAAGGCAACGAGGGATGGGCAATGAATGCTGGCCAGCCAGTGACGCCCATGCCCCACGAATGAATTTAAAAAAGCATGCATCTTTCTTTATATCGTATATGCAAGAGTTACTGGTGGCAAGAATTGGGAGTCTCCAGGTCGCCCTTCTTACTAAACATTCCAACAGTTCTTGGCCTACCACTGCTACTCACCTATCCTCAATCTACTACTAAGTCAACAGGTGAAAACCCACCATTTGTTGAGAGGACAAACGGTAAAGCCCAGATCCTACAGATCTCCTCTGAAGAACGCACAAGCACCAGATACATGCCATTATATCACATAGAGTACAACCTTTATTTGTTTAGCAGCACTGAATTTCTCCCCGCACATTTTTTCGGCTGATGCCAAAGCCTCCATGGCCTTCCAGTTTTTCTCACGAAGGTCCTATTTGGAAACAGTTTTTAATGACACACCGTGCACAGACAAGATACCAAAACAAAACTCCCATTCACAGCCTCAGGATGTCCCAAGTCCAATGCTCTATTTTTGGAAGTTTGGCCACTGTTGTAATGTAGCAAATGCAGCAAGGTTCCACAAACAGCAATGTGAAAATGACCAGACCATGTCTTTTTAATGATGGTTGAGGGATAAATGCTGACCAAGACACTGGGGATAACTTTCCTTCTTTGGTTCTCTGTCCAAAGGTGGGTCCGATCCACAGCGCTGCAATATCCACCATGGGTAGAGCAAGGAGGCAGGTCCCAAACCCACCCCAGCCAAAATAGAGATCAAACCCCATGCTGTTGGTATCAATCTGACCCACACCGCTCATCCAAACAACTGAGTCAACTGCTACTCCCCCTGCCCGCTGTCCCCCACTGCCAGGGTCCGAGTTGCTGTGGTGGCATGGTGGCACAGTGTTTAGCACAGCTGCCTCACAGCACCAGGGACCTGGATTCAATTCCATCCTCAGCTGACTCTCAGTGTAGAGTTTGCATGTTCTCCCCGTGTCTGCTTGGGTTTCCTCCCACAGTCCAAAGATGTGCAGGTTAGGTTGATTGGCCATGCTAAATTGACCCTTAGTCAGGAGGTTTAGCAGGGTAAATACGTGGGGATATGGGGATAGGGCCTGGATGGGATTGTTATTGGTGCAGGCTCGGTGGGCCGAATGGCCTCCTTCTGCATTGTATGGATTCTATGATTCTAACATACACCTTCACATGCATGCTGTAGTCTGGAGCTTTGGATACTCAAGGTAGTCATCAAGTCCTGAACCTGGAGCTTCTGGTTCCGAGGCACTCCATCACAAGACCTCATAACTTCTCTACTTCAAATAGTGACATTCACCTGACAGCACCGGAAGTGCCTTGGTTCAGCCTCCCATGGCACCTCTGACAGTGCGGCACACCTTCTGCGCTGTACCGGGGCGTCAGCCTAGATTATGTGCTTAAGTCTCTGAAGCGAGACTTGAACCCATGACCCTCCTCGAGATAATGTTGTGCTGCTTTCTGCACAACAACACAAACAGAAGTGAAAGGCGTAGCTGGAGTTTAGCCAATTAATCTAAATGGCTCAATACCGTATCCCCATTTGAACAGGACAGCAATGATCAGTGATTGTTCCACAGAGCTCGACTTTACATCCAACTGAATGCAAGCAAATGGTAGCTGAAACAATGAGTAATTTGCCCTGGCTTTAGAATCACAGTAAGAAGTCTCACAACTCCAGGTTAAAGTCCACATTCGCGCATATTGACACAGACATCGGCATCTCCACAGTTAGAATCACACAGCACAGAAGATGACCATTTGGCCCATCGCGCCTGTGACAGCTCTTTGAGAGACCTGTCCAATTAGCTCGACTCCTCTTGCTGTTTCACCATAGCATTGCCAATCTTTCCAATTGTATTTCCAAATTCCCTAATGAAAGTTCCTGTCGAATCTCCTTCCACCAATCTTTTTGGGATCACAAAAACTTGCAACTTCAAAAAGTTTCTTCTCATCGCTCCTTTGTTTCTTTTGCCAGTTATCCCAAGCAGCCCTCCAGTCGCTGGAAAGGGTTTCTCTATATTTACCCCATTGTTAGGAACACCTCTGCTGGATCTCCCCTTAACCCTTTCTATTCTAACAACAACAAATTCCACTTAATTGAAGCCTTTCACAAGATGATTCACAGGAATATTTTCAAACAGAATTTCACACCGAGTCACAGAAACAGTCATGTTTTAGGGGAAGCTATTAAACGGTGGGTAGAAGAGGTTAAACGTTTTGAAGAGTGGAGGGGTTTTCCTATCATAGCAGGGGAGGGGGGAGGTGAACCATGCAAAGGTCCGTTGATGTCGGGCGGGATTTTCCGGTTTTGGGGTGAGCGCGGCCAGAAAATTCCACCCAGTGTTTGAAAGGGGAAACAGGAGATAGAGAGGCTGACAGGTTCAGGGAAGGAATTCCACTACTCTGGTCTCGGCAGTCGAAAGTATGGCCTCCAATGGTGGAACAAAAACTGGGGATGAGCAAGAGGCCAGAATTGGAGTGGTGCAGAGATTTCAGAGAGTTATAGGAGGTTACAGAGATGTGAGAAAGGCAAAGTCATGGAGGGATTTGAAAACAATCTCAGCTTCTCTGCTGTATCACCACTTATCACAAGTTCCTCACGACTTTCACCAAAAGAGAAAACGCTGGAAAATCTCAGCAGGTCTGGCAGGATCTGTAAGGAGAGAAAAGAGCTGCCGTTTCGGGACCAGATGATCCTTTATCAAAGCTTTGTCAAAGCTGCTTTTGACCCGTTTTGTCAAGGATGATCATCTGGACTCGAAATGTCAGCTCTTTTCTCTCTTTACAGATCCTGCCAGACCGGCTGAGATTTTTTAAGCATTTTCTCTTTTGGTTTCAGATTCCAGCATCCGCAGTAATTTGCATTTATTCCTCATGCTATCCAAGCCAAACTCCAGAGCTACCCAGGAAGGGGTGTAGGTGGTAAAATCACCAAGTGCTGGCCAGAGTGGAGGTGAGTTGGCTAATTCTCCTGCCAATCACAGCTGGAGACCACACTTGCTGAGATTGATTTTATGCATATAATTCATCCGACATAACCATCCTTCACTAACTGTATTTTTGCTGGGGAAATAATGCTGTTTTTATTGAGAGCCTGCTGTGATGAGTTGGGTTTGCAGCGGCTCTGTTTAAATACTCAGTTTGTTGAGTAATTAGGACTGCTTAGCACGAGCTCTGCTTTCAGTCCCGTTCCCCCACCTCCAGCACTTTGGCTGACACAGTGAAATCAAGTCTCACTTCATTAAGTAAATCGTGCACAAGCAACAAATGCTGGAAGAGCTGCATTTTATGAATTCTGTGCATTGGAATCTTGCCCACTGGAAGTTCATATCAGGACACTGAGCACAGACGTTAGTGGATCACATGGAATTTTCTTCTCCGAGGGCTCAATGACCTCTGTGCCTGAATTCCCAATACTTGCTACTTTGGATAAAGTCCCACATTGAGGGAGCTGTTTTGTTGAAGCTAACTTCAGGTCCAGGCCACTGCTGGCAGTAAAGGATAAGTGGAGCACTGCTACCGCGTGGAAGCAGTAACGCTGGCCTGAACCAGAGAACTCTCTACACTTTTTGGGTGGCTGCAGTTAAAACTCTTTGCAAGAATCACAAACGGAATATGAGCCATAGAACACTCACATTGTTTTTGCTCTTTTGCTGTTCAACTGTTTCTTTAAGCTGCAGTATCTCCTGTTCCAAAGTGGTAATCTGAACATCTTTATCCTTCAGCCTAGAGACAGAAGAATGAGTAATGGTAATCACAGAACCAGCCAGCTACGCACATGCACAAGCTCACACACGCCTATACACACACACGCCTACACACACACACACACGCCTACACACACACACACACGCCTACACACACACACACACGCCTACACACACACACACGCCTACACCCACGCACGCATGCACGCACGCACGCGCACACACACACACACACAGTGGGTACTAAACTGGAGAATGAAAGCGAGCGCAGGGATTGCATTGCACAATTAACCTGTGAATGTAATACAGGCAGCAAGTCAAATTCACCCGAAAGGTTTCTGCTTGCAGCCAGCACTAACACTGCTGTTTGTTGGCTGTGGACGTGGGACCCTAAATCGTATTTTGCTAGCACCAGTTAAAGCTAGCCTACGTCCCTTAAACGGGAGCATTGTGGCTGGAATAAGTGTTGGCTGTTGTGCAGGAAGCGAATACAACCTGGAAAATAGTGATGGGACACAGTGTGCCCCAATATTTTCACACACTGGACTGAAGACCTTGGTGGAGGTAATGGGAAGATGGAGAGATCCTGTATCCCCTTGCAATCTCTCCCCAGAAACGCATTAAAAAGCCAGTGATAGCTGACAGCCGTGAAGGTCAATGGTATGAACCAAGTCCCAAGGACCTGGAAGCTGTGCTGCAAGAAGTGCAATGATCCCACATGAGTGGTCAAGATCAGTGAACGCATCTTCGAAAATCATATTCTACCAACTGCACCACTAGCCTCAAATCACCACACCTCTATCACACACTCACCACCTACACTAACACACTTCCTTTTCTCTTTTGGGGCATGGTGGCACATGATTAGGGGCAATAGGATCTAATCAGGAGTGGTGAGGGGTGGTGGAAGTGGGGAGGGGAGGTAGGAGAGATGGTGCTGGCCAGTATTGCGATGTCCACTGCGGAGGCTTTGGCTAGCGGTGGGTGCAAAGCATCTGTGTCCTCATACCTAATGTTCCTTCTCACATCCCAACTCCCCTCATCTCACACGCCCTTCTGAGTTGCCAGCTGAGGATGCTGTAAGCATGCATGTCTTATTTCCATCATTCCCCTCACCACAACCTTACCCTTGTGCCTTTTCCGTTTCAGATACCTAAGAAATGCAAGCAGGTCAGACAGCGGAGGAACATCAAGACAGTGATGGTGCAGTCATCACACCATCACTCAATTTCACACTCTCAGCCACCAGTTCGGATGCTGACGCAGTGGGTATCTAACATGGAGGCAGAGTCTGCATCTGCTGAGACAGTGCACTGTAGCCAGGGCAGGGGAACAAGGTAAGCAGAGGTGCCAGCTCACCAGAGGGTGAGGTTACGTATGGATTCCACTGAAGAGGACTCAGATCATTTCTTCGATCGAGTAGCAATAAGAGCAATAAGTGTGGGCACAATTTTGGAGCTCTGAGCATTCATAGTCCCTGAAAACCAGGCGTTAATGAGCCAATTTCTTGCAAACACACGCGCACACATACAGATCCATGCATAGGCAGGATACATTCCTGCAGACACACGTACATTTCCGCACAGAGACACACACAGGTACGTACACATTCCCACACAGAGACATACACATTCCCTCACAGACGCACGCACAGGGCACGTACACATCCCCGTACAGACATACGCACACAGTCACTCACATGCTTTTGAAACAGTACCTTACCTGTTACTCAGCTGTTCTAGTTCTACCTGTTGTGCGGCCTGAAATGTTAGAATAAATTAAAACAGGTTTAAGTACAATAACTTTTGCAGAACAGACCCTTTCACAAACCTCCACATCAGCCAGCAGATATTAAAGTGTAAACTGATACGGTGATGAAGTGACTTTTCAGAACAGATTACATCTTGCTCCCAGTCCAAACAATTTTCATTATTTTAATACAAACTCTACCCCGTCACCTCATCTCCGCTCCATCCCTTGCACCTGCATTTTTGACATGAATCATGTTTGGACTTTGAGAAAGAAGTCTCATTGGGTGGATTACAAACAGAATAGATTCAACTAATGGACACGTTGGGTGCAATCTTATGAAAAAAATGTTAAGTGCCCAACGAGCGGGAATACGGGACAGAATGACATCGGTTTTTTCAGCGAGTTACGAATCACAATCTTATGGCACTTAGTGCAAAGAAAGAGCCAGGGCGCCACTGCTCCACCTGCCACTACGGCAGCACAGTGGTTAGCACTGCTGCCTCACAGCGCCTAGCACTGCTGCCTCACAGCGCCAGGACAAACGGAGCACTGGTCATAGACCCGGGTTCGATTCCCGGCTTGGGTCACTGTCTGTGTGGAGTCTGCACATTCTCCCAGTGTCTGCATGGGTTTCCTCCGGGTGCTCTGGTTTCCTCCCACAGTCTGAAAGGCGTGCTGGTTAGGTGCATTGGCCATGCTAAATTCTCCCTCAGTGTACCCGAACAGGCGTCGGAGTGTGACGACTAGGGGATCTTCACAACAACTTCATTGCAGTGTTAATGTAAGCCTACTTGCAGCACTAATAAAATAAACTTTAAACCCACCCCTCCCCTGCCAATCACTGCCTGTGCTGGTCCCCCTCGCCGATCACCACCTCTGTAGAGGTCCCCCTCCCTCCCCAATCACCCTCGCCGTCTGCAGAGTTCCCCTTCCCTGATCTGTCGGAGAGTTGGTGCAGACCCAATGGGCCAAATGGCCTCCTTCTGCAGCGTGGGGATTCTATCTCAAGCTCTAAAAACTTTCTACCTCAAGGCATTCAAATCAAAACTCATTGTGCTCCTAACATTTTCTTCCCCACAGGCTCCCAATCTTCACCAGCTTCCCAGTACCGGCCATAGCTCAGCGGGTAACAGTCAGGGCTCTGAGTCAGAGAATCAAGGTTAAGGTCCACTACAGAGACCTGAGCACAAGATCCAGGCTGACACTCTCAGAGCACTACCAAAGGAGTGCTACATATAGAAGTCTGCCCTTTCAGGTTGACGTAAAGGGTCCTGTGAGGTTATGTGAAGAAGAGCAGCAGGGGGAAGAATTCTCCCTGACGCCTAACACTTTCCCTTACCAACCATCACCAAAACAGATGATCTGGCCATGATCTCATTGGCTGTTTGCGGGAGCTTGCTGTATGTGTGAAAATTGGCTGCCACACTTCTTGGATTGCAACACTTAAAAAAAAACACTTTAAAGGAAATAAAGACTTGTATTCATATAATGCTTTCTATAACCACTGAAAGTTGCTTTACAGCCAGCAGAATACTGTTGAAGTGTAATCATTGTTACAATGCAGCATTTACAGCAAAGCACTTTGCAGTGTCCTTTTGCTTTGAAAGGCACTGTACTTTTCTTTATTTTCAAAATAATTGGTTCCAACTCAAGAGCTGTTCTTGACGGGAAGACTGACCTGAACTGGATGTTCTTTCTCCAGCTCTTTATTCTGTCCGGCCTCGAGCAACGCCTCGATCGACTGGATTCTCTCCTCCAGGCGTTCCTTCTCCGAGCCAGCCTCCACCAGCTGAACGTGCAGCTTCTCCAGCTCCTCTGCTTTGCTCTTCAGGTTGGCCTCTGTGGACACCATTTTAGCCTGAAGATCTGCAGCCAAGGACAGCAGAGAGAAACGTGCTGTTAACATCGAGGGAGGTCAGGGCCTGGCTAAAGAACGTACTCACAGCCTGCGCCTGGAAAATCCTGCACAGTACTGACCTCCCGTTTCTGACCAGTGCCCAGCGAGCAACGGAAAAGTCAAGATATTATCCCGAGACAAACCTCAAACTCTCAGAGAATCGCACCGCTTTCCACACAACTGAATCATTGAGTTAAACTGTCGCGTTTGGCATCACCCCGAGATGCACACTGTTGGAGAAGTACTGGGAATGTCCCAGCTGACGGAGAGATGGGTAGGATAGGGGAGCTGCAGACGGAGTGATTATCTGTGAATTCCATTCACTGCAAAAATTCATTTTTATGCAGGATAAATCCGTTTCCATCAAGATGTCTGATGAAACAGCTCATTACCATTCCCCCTGGATTTAACCTTCTCGCTCTCCTGATCTATAGACTCACCGGTGAAGCTATTCAGAGTAGTGCGCTGTTCCCCTCTCATTTTCTCGTTATCTGTGAGCAAACTGGAATAACTGCTCTGGGATTTGCGAAGCTCCTCGCTGACATCGTCAAGCCTCTTCTGTAACGTCCTCTCTGTTTCCTGCTGACTTGTCTGCAAATAAGAATGTGTATAGGCAAATCAAGGGCAATAGCTGCAGTAAATTTAGGCAAATCAAGGGCAATAAATTGACAATGGTACAGGCAAGACCGAGGCATAAAAACAGGACAAGGACATTCAGCCTGTTTCACCATTCAAGCAGATCATGACTAATCTGCACCTCAACTCCATATACCAACCGTGGCTTCATCGCCCTCAATATCTCCTTGCACAATGTCAAACTCAGCTTTTAAATCTTCAATTGATCCTAGCCTGTCTCCCTGGTTTATTTTTCTCGTGTTCTCGCTTCTTCCCCCAGGTTATCTCCCTCCACAGTTTGTGTTTCTCTCACTCTCATTAGTTTGAATATTTCTCTCTCTCTTCCCCTCAGTTTGTGTTTCTTTCACTCTCCCTCTGTGTGTTTCTTTCTTTCCCTCCCTCCGTGTTTCTCCCTCTCCCTCCCCAGTTTGTTTCTTTCTCTCTTCCCTAGATTGTGTTTTCTTCTCTCTCTCTCTGTTTGTTTCTCTCTCTCCCCAGTTTGTGTTTTTCTCTCTCTCTCCCAGTTTGTGTCTCTCTCTCCCTCCCTCTTGTTTGTTTCGCTTTCTCTCCCTCCCCCAGTTTTATGGTGATCAGATGCCTCAGTTTGACCAAGACAATCCTGGTGTCCTGAAGAATTGCTCAAAGTAGCTCTAAAATCTTGGTCGCAGCTTTGCCCTCTTACAGAAACCATATCAGAGACTTCCAGCAACACGCCATCTTTCCACACGGCATCAGCATCCCTTCACTTCCTCTCTCTCCCATTTTACTGACAGCAAACCCAGAAAGAAACAAACTCTCTTTTGCTGCATTGCACCCTGGAAATCAAAACGCTGCCCACTTGCCCACTGTTAAATGGCAGCACCAGCTGTAGAAATCTCTCTCATCGACATCCAAAGCAGGAGGGAACTTTCATTTTCCCAAAACAGTCCTCAGGAGGCCAGCTCTAATTGTGAAATGTAGGTGTTCTTCTGTCTGTTTTCCAGCATTGCCTTCAGCTGCATCAACTTTATTTACACCTCACCACTTATCTCTTCCCCCATAAGAAATAAAACAATTTCTCAGATTCCCCAAAAACTGCACCCAACAACCATTATCTAGCCCACAAAATGAACATCTGGTTCCAATTGCTCAGTTGGAGTCCTCTGACCTGTTCTGTGCGGCTCTGAGGCCTGTCATGCACTCTGCGCAAGTGGAGGGCGCTGTTGAACTTGATAATCAAAGGTCAAGTTTGGCTCCTAGACAATTCAAGTCCTCCTAGCACTTACATTGCCATCCAAATTAATACATGGTGCTGATGGGGCTGGCTTGTTTTTGAGGTGAACAACCTTTTCAATGCTTTAATGATTAGAGACTACAATGCCTCTCCGAGGAGGTGGGTGGATGTGAGGGGGAATGACAGTGCTAAGGCCCAGGTGGAGCTCAGTACAATGACAGTTAGGCAACCAATGAGACCCAGGAATCAAGGGGCAAGTTCAATCTACAGCTCAATAGGCTTGCCAACTCCGATTGGACATATTCCACAAGGCGTCATCACATGACCTCCTATTTTCAACTGCCCCTCTCAGAAGCCTGCCATTCGTCTCCCAGTATGTCAATCAACACAGAGACCCGCCTTCCCAAAGCTTTTCGCTTTGCCCCAGTTTTGACTATTGAATATCTGACCACCCCACCCAGTTTGTGTTTCTCTCTCTTCCTGGCAACAATCTCTCCCTCAATGTCAGCAAAACGAAGGAAATAGTCATCGACTTCAGGAAGCGTAGTGGAAGACATGCCCCTGTCTACATCAAAGGTGATGAAGTGGAGATGGTCAAGAGCTTCATGTTTCTCGGTGTCCAGATCACCAACAACCTATCCTGATCCCCCCTATGCCGATGCTATAGTTAAGAAAGCCCACCAACGCCTCTACTTTCTCAGGAGGCTAAGGAAATTTGGCATGTCCACTACTACTCTCGTCAATATTTTTAGATGCACCATAGAAAGCATTCTTTCTGGATGTATCAGAGCTTGGTTTGGCTCCTGCTCTGTCCAAGTCCGCAAGAAATGACAAAGAGTTGTGAACATAGCCCAGTCCATCACGCAAACGAGCTTCCCATCCATTGACTCCATCTACACTTCCCGCTGCCTTGGGAAAGCAGCCAGCATAATCAAGGACCCCACACACCCTTGACATTCTCTCTTCCACCTTCTTCTGTTGGGAAAAAGATACAAAAGTCTGAGAACACGTATCAACAGACTCAAGAACAGCTTCTTCCCTGCTGCCATCAGACTTTTGAAGTCCTATCACATATTAAGTTGTTCCTTATCTCCACCCTATCGGTAACTGCAACACTTTATTCTGCACCTTATCCTTTCCTTCTCCCCTATGTACTCTATGAACGGTATGTCTGGTCTGTAACAGCTCCCAATAACAATACTTTTCACTGTATCCCAATAAATGTGTTAATAATAAATCAAATCAATTCAAATTCTCCTGGTTTGTTTCTCTCATTGAGTACTTCGCTCTCTCTCTCTCTTTCCCCCAGTTAATGCTCATCTCCCTCCCCAGTTTGTGACGTTCTCTCTCTGTGCGAGTTGGAAACATGGGTCAGATGTACAGATGTAACGCAGAGGCACCAGCTTCACCACCTGCAGCGAGACTCTACATTATGTCCTATCAAAGTTACATAGCATGGACCAGCGTACGCTCAGTGGGTGATCCCATGGATTTGAGCCCCATCTGCTAGAACTGGCTCAGCTTTGATTCCTGGTGTTGGACCATATCAAGATGGTGATGGAGGCTGCAATACTAAAGGGGGCCTCATGTGTCCCGAGCCGGAGAGAGTAATACAACGAACAGCGGAGGTGGGTGGTTGGAGTGAGGGGACACGCACGCGCGCGCACGCACACACAATAGAACAGTTGGACAATCAGATCTCATTCACCTGAAGCTCAGTGAGCTGCTGCTCGTACTTGCTGACTTTGCCTTCCAGAACCTTCCTCTGTTGCTCATCCTGCTGAAGGCTCTCCGTCTTCTCGCCCAGCTCCTTGGTCAGTTTGGTGCACTCCTGCCGTAGTTTAGCCAGCTCAGCATTCTGCCTGTGGCAAATGTTGATTACAGTCAATCTCAAAGAAAGAGTAAAATACCCCTGGGAGGGGGGGAGCCAGCTACGATGCGAATGAAGGCCAGGGGCCGCAGGCTGAGGGCATCAATGGTCTGAACTGTTCCATAATCATTCATAGAATCCTTACAGTGCAGGAGGAGGCCATTCAGCCCATCGAGTCTGCACCGAATCTCTGACAGAGTACCTTGCCCAGGCCCTCTCCCCTGCTCTATCCCTGTAATCCCACACATTTACCATGGCTAATCTACCTAGCCTACACATCTTTGGACACTGAGGGGGAATTGAGCACAGCCAATCCACCTGACCTGCACATTTTTGGACTGTGGGAGGAAAAAGACTGTGTCTGGGCCCTGTGTTCCTCGGTGACCCTGACCCCTCAGTGACTCTGGGTCCGGAGGAAACCCACGCACACACGGGGAGAACATGCAAACTCCACACAGACAGTCACCCGAGGCCAGAATTGAACCCAGGTTCCTGGCGCTGAGAGGCAGTAGTTCTAACTGCCTGTTTTATGTTATCAACCCTCTCTTTGAAAATTTCTGTTGTATTATTTTTGATAATAATTATAAATTACACAGAATTTCTCCCTCGCCCAAAGCCCTTAGTTTGGACGTAATCCTCTGACACTTAGAGATTGGGACCTGAACACTTGTATTGTCTGCTATTTTTCCATGGGATGTTGGATGTCTCTGGCTATGCCAGCATTTATTACCCATCCCTAATTGCCCTTGAGGAGGTGATGGTGAGCTGCCTTCTTGAATCACTGCAGTCCTTATGGTGTAGATGCACCCACAGTGCTGTTAGGGAGGGAGTCCAGGATTTTGACCCAGTGACAATGAAGGAACTCTTCCATCACAGTGCAAGATTCTTTACTATGCACTGTCTCTGTCAGCCAGCCACTCCTTAGTTTCACACCATGAGCACTGATCAACCAAATCTAGTCATCACAGAATCCTGCAGTGCAGGAGGTCATTTAACCCATTGACTCTGCATTGACCACAATCCCACCCAGACCCTATTCCCATAACCCCATGCATTTACCCTAGCTAGACCCCCTGACACTAAGGGGCAATTCAGCATGGTCAACCACCTAATCGGCACATCTTTGGAGTGTGGGAGGAAACCCATGCAGACATGGGGAGAATGTGCAAACTCCACACAGATAGTGACCCAAGCCGGGAATCGAAACCGAGTCCCTGGCAGTGTGTGTGCTAACCACTGTGCCGACTCCTTAGCACACTGTTATGCTGCTGAAATTGTGCGCATATCACACTGAGGACAGAATTTAACATCATCCACCAAAGCAGGTTTGGTGGCAGGAATGGATTTAAATCAGGGCAGGAAGGTGCGTGGCAGGTGGGGACCCTCTCTGATTTTCCCCTCACTCCACAACCCCCTCCTGTCTTCACTCACCAGTGGCCTGTGTCCCTCAGTGACTCTGGGCCCTGTGTTCCTCGGTGACCCTGACCCCTCAGTGACTCTGGGTCCAGGGCCTCTCTGGCACAGGCCCATGTCAGTGTGGCAGCGCCAGCCTGTGCCAAGGGGCAGGAGGAGAAGGGGCGGGGGGGGGGGGGGGGGGGGGGGTGGTGTGTATACATTTAGACCTGGTGGTGGCCAGGAGTGGGCAAAGTTGCTGGGGATGCCGGCGATGATGAGGGGGTGCCAACGATGGGAAGGGGTAGGGGAGAAGGGGTAGATGATCAGGGAGGTGTGCTGATGATCGGGGAAGGTGTCAGGGAGGGGGAGGGGGTGGAGAAGGAAGGGGCCAATGATCCAGAGGAGTAGAGAAGTGCCGACTCCGATTGGGGGTGGGGTGAGGGGCCCGAGACCTCCGTGTTGGGCTGGGGAGATGGTTTATTGAGATTCTGATCAGGGCGCCCTTTAAAGATGGCGCCTGATCTCTATGCAGCCGGTATGTTGAGGCCCTGTACCTCCCCGTACAGTTTTTAAAAAATGTATTCATTCTCAAGCATCATTGGCATTTATTGCTCATTCCCTAGTTGCCCTGAGAAATGGATTGATATGATTTAGCACCTTGCCGGGCCACTTCAGAGGGCAGTTAAGAACCTAGCAGTTTAGTGTGAGACTGAAGTCATGGAGAAGAATGTCAGGTTTTATTCCCTAAAATACATGGGTGAACCAGTTGTGTTTTTACAACAATCCAACAGCTCCATGGTCACTTGTACAGATACCAACTTTTTCTTTACAGTTTTTGTTTAAAAGAAAATCTAAATGTTCATACCAACATTATTCAGTGTGGTTTTCCCCCACTACCCCTTCCACAGTCATCATTCACTCTGATCTTATATTCACTTGAGTTTAGAAGAATGAGAGGGGATCTCATAGAAACTTATAAAATTCTAACAGGGTGGACTCAAAGAATGTTCCTGATGGTGGGGGAGTCCAGAACTAGGGGTCATAGTTGGAGGATAAGGGGTAAACCTTTTAGAACTGAGGCGAGGAGAAATTTCTCCATCCAAAGGGTGGTGAATTTGTGGAATTCACTACCACAGAAAGTAGTTGAGGCCAAAACATTGCGTGATTTCAAGGAGGAATTAGATATAGCTCTCGGGGCTAAAGGGATCGAAGGGTATGGGGGAAAGGCAGGATCAGAATATTGAATTTGATGATCAGCCATGATCATAATGAATGGCAGAGCAGGCTCAAAGGGCCGAATGGCCTGCTCCTGCTTCTAGTTTCTATGTTTCTTTGGCCCCTCCAAAAATCTCCACTTCCAATATCACATCCCAGCATTCGTGGATCTGAATTTCATTCAATCCAATTCCTCATTTGCTCATCTTATCAACGAACCAGTAGCAGACCCTTCTGTAGGTTCAGCAATTAGATAACGCTGCGATTGTGAATCTTCTTTCTTTCAAAAGCATTACTGACAGGGTAAATGCTCTTACTTGCTTTCAGTCTGGCTTGTGGCCTGATTGAGGGCATCCCTTAAAATGGAGTTTTCCTGTTGCAGGCGGGCGATCTGGGCAGTGGGTCCATTCTCCAGCTGCTCCTGGAGCCCTCGGATCTGGAAAGGAAATATTTGATCCAATATTGGGAATATGCTTTTCAAAAAAACAATATGTGCACTGACCAGAAATGGTTTAAATCAGTCATTTTATACACGCGTGCACACTCAAAAATACACGCTCAGCTTTTGAATATCTCATATGGGTGTGAAAAAAGATCAACCTTATGACAAATCTATTGAAAAACAGTTTCTACTTCCTGAAAAGACAGAAGTGTAAAACCTATAAAGACACACCACTCACTCCCCCAGCTGTATTGATATGGAGCAGGACTTACACTAGCAATCGGACTGGCAATGCCTCAAATTTAAAGTTCTCACTCTTTTCAAACGGCCTCTCATCTCTGTAACTCTGTAAGCTCATCAACAACAACCCTTTGAGACCTCTACTCCCCTATGTGGCATCTTCAATCGCACATCGTCTGATTTTCATCACTTCATTGGTGGCCGTGCCTTCAGCTGCCTAGGCCCCAAGCTTTGAAATTTCTTCTCTACTCCCCTCCTGCAAGACACTTCTTAAAACCTACCTTCTTGATTAAGCATTGAGATGACCACTGTAAGGCCTTCAATCAGGCCATTGAGCTTGGCCGATTGGAGTATGAACTCTCTGATTAAGGATCCCATCAAAAGATGTCCCTGATTAAGGATCCAATTGATGGGCCAATCAGGGAGTCTTTGCCTGGTACTTAACCGGACGTGTCAGTTCCTCTGACACCCTCAGAGGTAGACTGCTAACTGATACTTCTGTTAGAGTTGTAAATAAAGGGATTTTGATGAAGGGACTTCAACCTCCACAGACTTATTACAACCACCTAAGCTGGTATCCTGTCATGTGACTGTGTCAAATGTTATTTGGTAATAATGGAAACAGGAGCAAGAGTAGGCCATTCAGCCCTTCAACTCTGCTCCATCATTCAATTAGATCATGGCTGATCTGATTGTGACCTCATCTCCACATTCCCACCTTGCTCCCATAAACACTTCACTTCCTTGTAAATCTTCTTGCTCAGGCTTTAATATATTCAATGACCCCACTTCCATTGCTCTCTGGATAGAGAATCCAAAGATTAACTACCCCCAGAGAGAAGAAATTCTTCCTCAACTCCGTCTTAAATGGGGGACCCTTTATTCTGAATCCATGATCCCTAATTCTGAGGGGAAATATCCTCTCAGCCTCTACTTTGTCAGGCCTCAGAATCTTACTTTTCAATAAGATCACCTCTCATTCTTCTAAACTCCTAAGGGTGTGGGCCTAATCTGCTCAACCTTTTCTGATAAGCCAACTGTTTCGTCACAGGAATCAACCTAGTGAACTTTCTCTGAACTGCCTTCTATGCAGGTGAACTGCTCCTTACATAAGGAGGGTAAAACTGCACGCTATATTCCAGGTGTGGTCTTAACAACGCCCCATATAGTGGTAGCAAGACTTCTCCACCTGTATACACCACCCCCTTTGTAATCAAGGTTAACATTCCATTTGCCTTCCTAATTACCTGCATGTGGAGTTCTTGTGATTCATTCATTCCTCTGTACTGCAACATGGTCTCCCTCCGTTTAAATTATATACTTTGCTATTCTCCCTGCCAAAGTGAACAATTTCACATTTTCCCACGGTATACCCCATCTGCAAAACTTTCACCCACTCACTTAACCTACCTATGTCCCTTTGCAGATTGCTTGTGTCAATCTCTCCTACCTATCTTTGTACCTTGAGCAAATTTGATTACAATACCTTTCATCCAAGTCATCAATACAGATTTTAGATATGTGTGGCCCCCAGCACTGATTCCTGCGGATGATGCCCTTTTGAAATGCCTGGGAATGTTTAATTACAATAAAGTCGCTATATTATTAAGATGATGCCTTCACATTCCCTAGTGGTTACATAGACAAGTATAAGCTGTTGCTTTTTATTGCTATCGTTCTTGACCTTTCACTGAGGGCTGACTGAGCAGTTGCATCTTACCCTTTAGAACAAAAAGTCTGGCCATAGGTTTGCCTCGCCTCGTAAGAGTTGTCCCTCAAGGTCGACTGAGCACAGAGTACCAGTGGTAGTCACGAAGGAGGAGGTGATAGCTTTACCTGTGGCCCAACTGAAAGGGATTGTGAGGGAGGCAAGAACCCATGGTGTGGGAGGAGGGGAGAATAAAGGGATCAACAAATAGGGGCAACAATGGAAGAAGGGGGGGAAGAAATTAATGAGACTATTAGTTTGGGGAGGGGTGGGTTGGGCTTAACTAAGACATCTATTATTTTCTCACTCTATTTGTTACTCAATGCCACACGCAAACCCCAGCCCAAGGGACGGAACAGACATCCCCTGCCCATTCCCTTCTTTGCTGCCCTCCAAAAACATGACCGGAGTTGGCCCAAGGGGACTTTCCATTAAATTATCGCTACCCAGGTCAATCACCATTTACCACAGCATTCCAATTTCAACACTGCAACTCAGGAGGGTCTTGGAGGGTGTGCCATACAGATTCATCAGAATGATTCCACAGCTAAAAGGGTTAAATTAAGAGGACAGGCTACACAGATTAGCCCTGTGTTCCCTCAAGTATGGATGATTAAGAGGTTAACTAACTGAAATGTTTAAGATGATGAAAGGATTTGATGGGGCAGAATGAAACTAATTCCTCTGGTGGTGGAGTTCAGAACAACGGGCCTTAAAATTAGAGCTAGGCCGATTAGTTTTTCGAAGTTTATTTATTAGTGTCACAAGTAGGCTCACATTAACACTGCAGTGAAGTTACTGTGAAAATCCCCTAGTCGCCACACTCCGGCACCTGTTCGGGTACATTGAAGGAGAATTTTAGCATGGCCAATGCACCTAACCAGCACGTCTTTCGGACTGTAGGAGGAAACAGAGCACCCGGAGGGAACCCACACAGACAGGGGGAGAGCTCAGATTCTGCACAGACGGTGACCCAAGCCGAGAATCGAACCCAGGTCCCTCGTGCTGTGAGGCAGCAGTGCTAACCACTGTGCTGCTGTATGGCGTGAGATCAGGAAGCACTTCCTCACAGGTTGTACAAGTCTGGAACTCTCTTCCCAAAAAGCAATTAAGAGTAAGTCAATTAACATTGCAAAATTGAGATTGGTAGTTTTTTGTCAGGTGAGGGTATCAAGAGTTTTTATTATTATTTATTTTTTAATGAGATGTCAGCATTCCTGGCAAGGTCAGTGTTTGTTGCCAATCCCTCACTGCTCTTGAGTGTGAGGTGGTCCAGTCACTGCTTCAGCTGCTGCAGTTCATGTGGTGCAGGGAAACTCTGTGCTGTTATGGGATTTTGACCCAGCCACAGTTAAGGAAAGGCGATATATTTCCAAATCAGGATGGTGGTTTGGAGGGGAACTTGTGGTGCTCCCCTATGTACCTGCTGCCCTTGCTCTCCTAGCTGCTAGAGATCGTGACTTTGGAAGGTGCTGGTGAAGGAGACTTGGCAAGTTGCTTTTGGTAAATGCAGTAAGGATACAGGCCATCCCTAATCTAACTGAATGGAGGAACAGGCTGGAGGGGCAGAAGAGGCCATGTTCCTGTTTCCTCTCCCAAGATAAGCCTGTTCTCCACAGGCCTCACACTCCAACACATCATCACACTCTGTGGCCAAGAGTGAAATAACACAGAGAGAATAAAACATACAGCATCTCCCTTTCGATATCCTGAGAACATGCAAGAGTATGACACCTAGCGCCGGGTTGTAATAGTTTGACATATTTACTTTATTGACGGGATTACAAGCAGTCTCACTGTGCTGAAAGACTCAAGTAGGTCCAGTCTTGGGGGTCTCAGTGAGGAGGGTGAGGAGCTGCAGTCAAGAGGCCCCTTGGAGAGTTAAATGGAGGGCTGACCTGAGCTGGCGGGGGATGGGATAATGGTAGTCACCTCTGGTGGGCTACTGAGATTTGCAAAGAAGGATCCTTCCCTCCAATCTCAGGCCTGACACCAGCCCTCTCAGCTGTCAGTGCCAGGCCTCCTACGTGGCATGGTCCTTCACCCATTAAATGTCCACTTAAGGGCCTCAATCGGCTCAACAGTTGGCAGGCCATCCAATGCCCCATAGAATTTTGGACAAGTTGAGGACATGCAGGTAGGCCACCTGCTGGAATTTACATGCCCGCCCCATCTTCAAACCCATTATTGGAGGAGTGTAAAGCCCAATCCCACAGTTCACACACTGATGTTCGCTGAGAGGCCTCAACATCCGTATTTTGACAGATTAGACCAAATATTTTGCTCAAGGTGGGCTACTGAGATTTTGCTCAAGCTTTGAAGTTCCTCCCACGCATGCCTCACGTACCCTTACATTAACATTTCAACTGGAAGTTCTCACTCGCAGCAGGACGAACAGTTCAGTGTGAACCCGCACTAAACCCATCTTCAGGATTTTAATGCTCCCTTTTGTAATTCACAATCACTTCCACATTTCCCCATTCACTTACCCTTGCTAGGGGAGCCTCCATCATAAATCCAATGGAAGCCCATGGCTCCAAGGGCCCGGCTACCAGTACGAGGCCTGGGAGAATTTTAGGGCGGCCTTTTGAAAGGGACATTGGTCACTTTCAGCTCCAGCCCTGTATTCTTCCTCAATGTGAGGACCCAACAGCGAGAGATAACAAAATAGCAACCAGTGAAAGTGGCCATTGACACTCTTTGCCTTGTTGGCATTGCTTCCTCTGGTGGAAATTTGGCAAAACCCAGTCTCCTGGAACGGCTCCTCCAACAGCACAACCTTCAAACTCAGGGTGCCTTTCAGTCAAGTAAGTGTGATGGAATATGTGGGAGATGGGGAGGGGAATTTTGCCTTAACCGGGGGTGTACAGTTACAGGATGGTGATGTGCTACCTGGGGTGTGTTCGAGCATTAACTGGTTCAGGGGGTAGTATGTAACAGTGACCTTGGTCTGCAGCTGCTGCGTCTCAGCCATGTGGTCCTGGTAACTGGCCTGCATGCGGCTCTGCATGGCATTTAACTCCTCCTCCCGCACCGTCAGCTGCTCCTTTAGTTTAGTCTCATTGGCAGAGGCTTTGGCTTTTTCGGCTGCAAGTTCCTGAAAGACAGAAGAACTATTTAAAAATATATGTATTAAAGTTAAGAAAGATAGACATGTTTTACCCTCAGCTCTTGTTCCCTTTCTCTGAATTTGTACCCCCAGCTCAGGCCCACCTTCCTGTCCGAGATGGAAGTAAAAGATTTAAAAGCTTTCATTGTGTTGAACATCACGACCACTAAACAAAAGAATAATTTTCTGCCAATTTGTTGGCGAGAGTGCGAGGACACAACCAATGATGATGGGGGCGATCTTACCAGCTCGTCATACTGGTCGATCTGGGGAGCAATCGAGGGTTGGGGATGCAACGTCTGGCGGAGTGGGGGAGTGACAATCTACTCTTGTACACAGTACACTGGGAGATCAAGGCGCATGCACAATAGCGCCCTCTAGCAGTCTGCAGCCAACTTCCCGGCGTGAGTAGACTGTCCACCCCACCCTGCTGGCGAGAATCACACTTTGCCTCTTTTTTTAGTCTAAGCGCCATAAGATAGCAGCTGGGAGCGCAAGATTCTCTCCCATTTTCACACTCATTCGCCACTTAAGACTTTTTTTGGTAAGATCGTCCACAATAGAATAGTAAACAACGCCATAACACTCTTCTAAGGAAATTGTTGTCAATCTGTCTCAGAATAAGGTCAGAACTCAGGCAGTGATATAGACAGATAACAAGGAGAAATAAAAGTGGGAGAGGGAAAGAGAGAAAGGGGGAGATGGAGAGAGAGAGAGAGAAAGAGGGGGAGAGGAAAAGCTGAGTTAAGTTGGGGGAAAGAAAATGTCACAATGGACGGAGTGAGGCAGCAAAGAAATGAAGAACAGAATTAAAAGGCAAGGAAGATAAACAGAGGTGAAAGTAGGAAAGAAAGAAAAGTGAAAGATTGAGTGAGAGAAAAGTAATAGAATAACAGAATTAACAGGATGGAAATGAACGTAAAAGGAGAAAAGCAAGTGATAGATGTCTGTGAAGTTCTGAAAACACTTGCTTACTTGAAGGGAACAAATAGTTTCTTTCATATCTTTATGATGGAAAATGTTTAAAATTAAAAACAAAGTTTAAAATGAAATCGATTAGTCTGATTGGTTCAGAATAAACAGTGCTATGTGGAGCAAACAGTCTTTTGTGAGATTTGAAGAGAGGACTATTCTGACTATCCAGATATAGGAATGGCTTAAATGCATCTGTAACGAATCCTTCAGGAATTCATACCACACCACACCTTATTGACTTCCCGAAGTTTACTTTTGGCTGCGCTGGAGTCCTCTTGTTCTGCCACAAGCTGCTTCTCCTTCTCATCCAGTTGGCGTTTCAGGGCTGTCATTGGGTCTCCTTTCTGAGTAGCCTTTAAACCACAAAATAGAATCAAAATGAATGAGTGAGATGAGTAATACAAACAGACAGTGCATTATGCTCTGGAATGTTGGTATTTATTGCATGAGGAATGGAATATAAAAGGAGGGATGTTTGACTGCAGCTGTACAAGGCAGGGCCTTGGTGAGACCACATCTGGGGTTGTGTGTGCAGTTTTAGTCTCCTTATTTAAAAAATAATTACTTTGGAAGCAGTTCAGAGAAGGTTCACTCCACTCATTCCTGCAATTATCTTATTAAGAAAGGTTGAACATGTTTGCCTTTACCCGTTGGAGTTTAGAAGAATGAGGGGTGATCGTACCGAAACATATAAGATCCTGAGGCGACTTGATGGGGTAGACACCGGGAGGATGTTTCCTCATATGGGGGAGACTAGAACGAGAGGACTTAGTTTAAAGATAAGAGGTCTCCCTTTTAAGATGGAGATTAGGAGAATTCTTGTTCTCCCAAAGGACCATTAGGGTATAGAATTCTGTTCCCCAATTAGTGGAGGTAGATACTTTAAATTTACTCAAGACTGAGTTAGACAGATTTTTGTTAGGCAAGGGAGTCAAGGGTTATGGGGGATGGTGGTGGGTGGGGGGAGTCTAAGGGCTGAATGGCCTACTCTTTCTCCTATGTTTCAATCCTGCCCTATTTATCCCAACCATTTATATAGAAGTCGTCTACAACTCCGGGGCATTCCTGAAGCACTTTGACATTTTTTGGAATTCATTAATTTTGAAGAGGAATCATCACTTTAAAGTAGGAAATGCAGCAGCCAATTTGCACACAGTGAGGTCCCACAAACAGAAACACAATAATAACCAGATAACCTGGCTTAGCGATGTTGCTCGAGGGTAAATATTGACCAAGATTCCCGGGAGAACTCCTCTGCTCTTCAAAATAGTTCCCTGGCATCTTTCACACCCACGCGAGAGGGTGAAGGGGCCCTGGTTTAATGTCGCATCTCCAACAATGCAGCTCTCCCTTAGTACAGACTACAATATCCAACGACGTCCCCTTCAGGGCACCAGGGTGTCTTTCACAGTGTCAGCTTCCCGCCAGTACCAGCAGAAACAAACAGGGTGGAGGTTCCACTGTCTGACTCTTGGGTCTCTGGGAAACGCTGGTGCAAAGCTCAAGGGATTTTCCTCAGTGGTGAGTTACACAGTCAACAGAGTGTCGATGCAGTTTGATTTACATTGCAATCTGAGGCACAATGTTTACATAGTGTTGCCAGGGCAACGGATTCTCAAAACACTGCAATTTTCACCCACAGGGAATTGAAAATTGTTAATACTGCTTGCAGCAAACTCTCCCTCTCCCCAAACCTGTCACTCTGTAACAGCAGTAAACTGGGATCACAGGAGTCATCTGGCCCTCTTAAGTGATGAGATGAGAGATAAGGCTGTAACCCCACTGTGCAATATTAGGAATGGGCTTGATAGCAAAATACATCTAAGTTGCTCTAACATTTAAATCCATTAAATAAAACTCTTACTCATTCTTACTTACTTATCACAGTGGAGAAGGAGGCCATTCGGCCCATTGAGCCTCCATCGACAACAATCCCACCCAGGTCCTATCCCCATAACCTCATGTATTTACCCTGCTAATCCTCCAACACTAAGGGGCAATTTAGCATGGCCAATCCACCTAAGCCACACATCTTTGGACTGTGGGAGGAAACTGGAGCACTCAGAGGAAACACACGCAGACACAGGGAAAACATGCAAACTCCACACAGACAGTCACCCGAGGCTGGAATTGAACCTGGGTCCCTGGCACTGTGAGGCCAGTAAGAAGTTTAACAACACCAGGTTAAAGTCCAACAGGTTTATTTGGTAGCAAAAGCCACACAAGCTTTCGGAGCTCTTAGCCCCTTCTTCAGGTGAGTGGGAATTCTGTTCACAAACAGAGCTTATAAAGACACAGACTCTATTTACATGAATAATGGTTGGAATGCGAATACTTACAACTAATCAAGTCTTTAAGAAACGAAACAATGTGAGTGGAGAGAGCATCAAGACAGGCTAAAAAGATGTGTATTGTCTCCAGACAAGACAGCCAGTGAAACTCTGCAGGTCCACGCAACTGTGGGAGTTACTGTGAGGCAGCAGTGCTAACCACTGTGCCACCGTGTCGCCTGTCAATGGAACAAAGGAATTGAGTGCCATCGCAACTTACCGTAACGTAGTATTGATCTCCCTTCTCTGTCACGAAATAGCTGGCAATAGTGGTGGAAAGCCCAATGATTCCCTAGCGGGTAAAGGGGAACCAGGGGTGGCCATTTCTCCTTGTAGGGGCAGACAAAGTTGGCATCTCCAAGTCACTGTTGCATGTCTCCTAGTAGTTAGCCATGGGGAATGTGAAAATTCAATAGTTCAAAAGAACTGTAAAGCACTTTGGGACATCCTGAGGTCGTGAAAGACCACTTGATCTTACTGACTCGCCACTGTCGCAAGAGAAAGAAGCCATGTCAACAAGTCAATGCAATGTTTGGCACTAACTGAATATGGAGCTTACCGTGTGCCAGGTGTCCTGCACAATGCCAGCCTTATCCATCAGGATCTCAATGAGTCGCTGGGCCTCCCCCTCGCTGAAGTCCATGCTGCTCACTGTGGAAAGCAGGGTCTTGTATGGAATGTAGAGAGGGCCATCCAAGAAGTCAGCAGGAACATTTACTGGGAAAGTGGGACAACAATCCATTGTTAGAGCACTGAGTGCAGTGGGATTCTTGGTCAGTTTCTTACCAACAGTTACACATTTCAGCATCAACATTCGAAGCAACAGCCGTATTTACAAATGAGTTACAAAATGATGGACGTTACGACTACACGTAATCAGGGACACCAAAGGCAAAAATTTATGCTGTCCTCTTAGCTTGATCAGTTTGTGATAGGAGCCCCGATTGGTCATGAGTTTACACTGTGAGTAAGATCAACTGGACAGATTCCGGGATGTCCTAGGTCCTCTGCCGATCAGAGTTGGGATCGGGTGGGATAAAATCAGGCAACACTGGTTCAGTGACTCCTCTGGAGATGAACACTGAGGAGCGGCATGGTGGTATAGTGGTTAGCACTGCTGCCTCACAGCGCCAGGAATCCGGGTTCAATTCCCAGTTTGGGTCACGGAGTTTGCACGTTCTTCCCGTGTCTGCGTAGGTTTCCTCCAGGTGTTCCGGTTTCCTCCCACAGTTTGAAAGATGTGCTGGTTAGATGCATTGGCCATACTAAATTCTCCCTCAGTGTACCCAAACAGGCGTCGGGAGTGTGGCGACTAGAGGATTTTCACAGTAACTTCATTGCAGTGTTCACGCAAGCCTACTTGTGACACTAATAAATAAACTTAAACATTGCGTGGGCATCCATTGAAGTCAGCATCATTCCATTACATTGGATCACAGCCATTCTCTGCCCTCAATGATAGCCACTGAGTTGAGAGAAGAAGACTTGCATTTCATATAGAACCTTACACTCCTTCAGGACATCGCAAAGCACTTCACATCAACAAATTACTTCTCAAGCTGTAGTCACTACTGTTGGGAAACATGGAACCAATTAGCACACAGGAAGACAAATCTATAAACTTTTCCTTTCATATTTGTTTTTGCCCTGTTAATTCAGTTGTTTGATTACTTTTCTATCTTACTCATTCTTTCACTTTAATTTCTTTCCTACTTCCACTTCCGTTTACCTCCCTCGTCTTTGAGTCCTGTTTTTCTTCTTTCCTTTGCTAGTTGAGGGATAATGTTGGCCAGGGCGCTGGAGAATTGCATGCTCTTTTACAAAAACTGTCGCGAGATCTTTTACATCTACTGCAAGAGACTTAAAACATCTCATCAGCAAGACGGCACTTCTGACAGTGTAGGCTGCCGTTAGCGCTGCACAGAAACGTAGGGCTTGAACCCTCATCCTTCTGTGTTAGAGGTCAGCAGGGTCTGTACAAACTCCTCAAGGATGCAATCAACAGAGGGTCGAGACCTTGAAGGAAGAAGCATTTTGACTTTAAGATGTTTAGATTTCATGTCTAGCTGTTCTACCTTCAGGTAAAATTCAGGATACCTATTGCACTACTGCAAGTGCCACATTTAAAGTATTTACTGTAAATGATTGAGAGGCAAAAGTATGGCTGCACGAGGGTTACCCCTTGGGCCAGAACAAAGGTTAACAGAGCTAACTGGTGATTTTGCCCCTGTGTTTGCTGTGAGTGCGAACGGCAACACGGTTGAAATCTTGTGAGAAATAGAAAAAGAGATTCTCATGGAGAGATTGCGTTTTCCGATTTTCCGCACCCCTCGCCTGTGACGCAATGAGATTCCCACCTCTCAATTTAATAAATTGCAATGAATTTGAATATAATTAAAGGGCTTCCTCACCATATATTCCTCTCTCACTGAATACTCATACCTCGCCAATGGGACATCACGTCAGCGAGGTTTACAACAGGTATTTAAAATCTTGAAGTAGTCGAGAGAAGCTTCCCGAGGGCGCAAAGATAAACATAGCACCGGGCGGAGAGGGACAGGCCCGGCCAGTGTGGCACTGCCAGGGACTGTGCCAGGACAGGCCTTCTGGGAGGCCCCATTGGGAGGGGTTCCTCTTATGTGTGTGTGTGTGTGTGTGGGGGGGGGGGGTGCTAAAGTAACACCTCAGAGGCTGGTGACCCCTCACCAGATTCCCTTTGTCTACAAACTCGATTCCACTCCTAAGAGTGCTTCAGGCCCCACTTATCCTTGGGGCGTGGGGGCGCGTGGTTGTCCCTGGCATTTCCAGGCTCTCGAGCTGGGAACTAAAAGTCTTCCCTAGATTTCACCCAGGGACTGAAAACATTTCCTTGCCAAACTGGTCTAAATTTAAGGCAGGAAACAGAATTCGGGAGCTGAGCCTGCATCCTAAAGGGTAGTCAGAAGGGTAGGTTTTAAGGAGCTTAACCAACACCATTTGGCAATGCTTTTATACGTAGCAACATGTGGTAAACATCCAGCACAAGATGGATGTGGCATTGGGACCAAATGCTATTCTATTCCATATAAATGTGCAGTACAACTACAATTCCTGAAGCAGGCTAACGGACCAGTCCCAGACCGAAGTACCCACTTTACAAAATACACAGCAGCTTTGATATCTGACATATTTTATCTGCTAGCTGCGGCTCAGTTGGTAGCAGATGTGTGGGATCTTGCTGTGCGGAAATGGGATGCCACATTTCCTCCATTCAAACAGCAATTACACAGAACACTTAGTTGGCTATTAAGCATTTTGGGACGTCCCGAGGTCTTTTTAAATCGCTCCCTATCACACTGTGGGTACACCACTGCCTAAAGGGTGCTGAGAGCAGATTCAATGCTAACTTTCCAAAGGGGCTTGGATGTAAATTTGAAAAGCAAAATAAAAACGGCAGGGCTCTGGGGAACAGCTGGGGGGGATTAATTGAACAGCTCTTCCAAGGAGCCTGTACATGGCGCAATGAGTCTGATCACCTCTTTCCAACGTGTAATACCCGTGCTAAGCAGAATCCCCAGATTGCACACCCCTGATCCGACTGCTATGAACAAGTCGGAACAGTTCGGATCGTTTTTGTTCGTTTTATCCCCAGAAGATCCATTCTGCTTTTCCTGTCCAGATTAAGCAGCTTGTTTATTTGGTACCCCTGTCCTGCACAGCTGTCAGCCAGATGTTTGGCCTTACAAACCAGTCCCCTTATAAACCCAAGACAGCCACGATGCCAGGAGCAGAAAGAATGGAAACGCATGGCGGGTGGCGAATTTATTGATGTGCCAACACTCGCAGGGTAAAAAACACCCTCCATTACGTATAAGGGAACAAGGCCCAAACCAAATTAAAACATAAACCAGTCCCTCCCACAGAATGGATGATGAGGGCTCTGCCCCAATTCTGACTACACGCTGGAGGACAGATTTAAAACTCAGCCCAGGTGAAGAATTTCATTGAATATATTAAACCGGGAATATCTGAACGCATTCCCACAAAGTCAGAGAATTGTGGGGAGATGCAGTGTGAAGGGTTAATGTGAACTGTCTCATTTACATACTCATCATCCTGAGGAAGTGATGTAAGATCATGTGACTATTAAGATCAGGTTCACTCTGGTAGCCCTCTGCCCAGAATGAAGTCTCATTCTAGATGTAGTATTCTTTATTAATGTTCTGAATAAAGTTTTATTATATCCAATCTCGGAAGACTCCAACAGTAGTCATTAACAGCATGTCAAACACAAGAACGTTTGAAACCCAGCATTTCACATCCTCAGTGGTTCACTGGTCTGTTTATTAGTAAATACTGATTCAAATCAAGCCAAATTAAACCCCTCAGCACTGCCCCGACTTGCTTCACCCTCAGTGTCTACCTCAGCCATCCCCTCTCAATGCTGCCCCCGCCAGAGTTATCCCTTCAGTGCTGCCCCAACCAGAGTTATCCCCCCCTCAATGCTGCCCCCGCCAGAGTTATCCCTTCAGTGCTGCCCCAACCTGAGTTACCCCCCCTCAATGTTGCCCCAACCAGAGTTATTTCCCCCTTGCTCTGACTGAGTTCTGTAATCCCAGCTAATGCCTAATGAGGCAGACCTAATTCTCATGAAGAATCCCCACCTTTGGTACAGAGCACCGAATCACTCCCATTAGCAATAGGACTTGAATACAAGGCAGGAGGATTGGGAACAATGGACATGAAGGGGAGGGAGAAGCTGGCGGCAATGTTGTGATGAGGGAGGGCGGCACTGGGAAGAAAGCCTGAGGTTAAGGGCTGCTTTTGGGTTGTCAGCTTTTGGAATCAGCCAAACATTTTCTTGCCAGTTTTTCAGGTCAGATGGGTCACATTTTATGAGGAAACACTTTAATTCAGCAGAATATGATAAGTGTTCAGGTAATCTGTCACAGTGTCAGCCATGACTCAGTTAGTAACAATCTTGCCCCTGAGTCACAAGGTTCCTGGCTGAAGACCTTGGGGCTTCCACCAGCCAATGCCAGCAGATGACAGATGACTCCTCAGCCCTCACTGATTGCACACACTGATTCCCTGGACCCCTTGCATGTAGTGTGAACTTGATGGCGGCATGGTGGCACAGTGGTTAGCACTGCTGCCTCACAGCGCCAGGGACCAGGGTTCAATTCCCACCTCAGGTGACTGTCTATATGGAGTTTGCACGTTCTCCCCGTGTCTGTGTGGATTTCCTCTGGGTGCTCCAGTTTCTTCCCACACTCCAAAGATGTGCGGGTTAGGTGGATTGGCCATGCTAAATTGCCCCTTGGTGTCAGGGTGATTACGTGCGTTTATGGGGACAGGGCCTGGGTGGGATTGTTGTTGGTGCAGGCTCAATGGGCTGAATGGCCTCCTTTTGCACTGTAGCGATTTTATGGTTCTTCCCACTAACAGCTGCAGACTGTTTCCATGGGTTCGCACTGTGTCCTCCTGCGGACAAATCCCCCCCCACACCGTTCCGCCAACCAGGTAGCTAAATTGGACTGATATCAAGCAGCATTCCAGAAAATGTAAACTCAATGAGATCCTGCTGCTGAGATCAGCCAGGCCTCCAGAAACCGAACTGTCCAGATCTGCCATCCACTGTCAGGCCCATTCCCAACCACTATCACCTACCCACCCACCCACCACAATGCCAACGGGTCACAGCTGCTTCACAGGGAGGTTTACCTCGTACCAGAATGAAGGGCTTCAGTGGTGAAGAGAAGTTGTAAAACGTAGGACAGCTCTGTTCAAGACACAACTTCCTCCTACTTTTAATCATCATTTATTTGCTCAGTTTACCCTGTGAAAGATAACGCTCGGAATGTAATTAAGATCATGCGCCTTTAGAGGGAGGTTGTCTATCTTTGGATTCTAGATTCATAGCCAGACTGTTAAAAAAAAATCAGCTAGTTATTAATTACATTGATGGTAGTGTTAACAAAAAAATATGACCTAACTTGGGATTGATGCTTAGACCACCCACACACACACCCACACACACGAGTGTTGCAAAAATGATGTAAAAGGGATTCAAATGGATATTGACAGGAAGTTCTCTGTTTACAGAGAGTCATGGAGAACATGCATGGTCAATAGTCCTCAGAACTATGTATTTGGAAAAAACAATAAGTAACTATGTAAAGTCCCCGTCAGTGCTGACATGGTCTGTTCCTGATCATATCAGTATGCTGTCACACACAGCAAACTGGTCAAACAATCTCACAGCCACAACATGCAGACTTCTCCTCCATTCTGCCCTGCTCCAGCCACTTTAAATCACCAGAGCTCCTGCTTTTTTAACTCCTTTCTGAACCACTTTGTACACCATCTTATCTCTTCCTTTGGGAGCCTCTTAAAAATGATCAAATTTTACAGAACAGTCAGCCCATCATGCCTGTGTTGACTCTGTGAATCATAGAATCCCCACAGTGCAGAAGGAGGCCGTTCGGCCCATCGAGCCTGCACTGACCACAATCCCACCCAGGCCCTATTCCCGTAACCCCGCATATTCACCCTGCTAATCCCCCTGACACTAAGGGTCAATTTACCATGGCCAATCAACCTAACCCGCACATCTTTGGACTGTGGGAGGAAACCAGAGCATCCAGAGGAAACCCACGCAGACACAGGGAGAACATGCAAACTCCGCACAGACAGTGACCCGAGGCCAGAATTGAACCCGTGTCCCTGGCGCTGTGAGGCAGCAGTGCGAACCACTGTGTCACCGTGCCGCCCATGGAGCTATCCAATTCATCTCATTCGCCCCTGCTCTTTACCCACCATATTCATCATTTTTTCTCTTTCAGACAGTGAATTTGAGATCACAACAACCCCCTGCAATGCAGCAAATTCTCCTCAGAGCCATAGAGCAGTACAGCACGGAAATAGGCCCTTCGGCCCAACCGGTCCATGCCAACCATGGTGCCCTCCCAGCTAGTCCCAATTGCTCACGTGTGGCCCATATCCCTCTAATCCTTTCACATCCATGTATTTATCCAAATGCCTTTTAAATGTTGCTATTGAACCTGTCTCAACCACTTTCTCTGGCAGCTCATTCCATGTACGCATCACCCTCCGTTTGAAGAAGTTGCCCCTCAGGTCCCTTTTAAATCTTTCCCCTCTCACCTCCTCTTTCCACATCTCTCCCCAATTCATCTGCCAATGTTAATAAATCCCTGCCCCCTGGTTACTCCCCACCTCTGTCGCTTTACTGCTGCTTTTGGTCCCTTTCTCTGTACCCCGATTATCATCCTTTTCTCCTTTTATAAAGACAGGAGTGCACATCAGTTGCTTCCAACTTACTTGATAAAGAGTTGAGGGATCTGGAGGCTCAGAGGAGGGAGATAGGGGACATGAAACACTGTATTCATGGCTCCAGGTTTTCCTGTCATCCTGCAGCGAACGTGGCGATCCATTCAAATCCCTGCTGACTTCAGCGGGACTGATGATCCCACCAGTGGGAGGGTCTGGAAAATCCCACCCTTTGTTTTTCTGACTGTTACCTAAGCTGTCCCCGGAATGGCCAACAATGTCTGGGTGTTTCTTCAGTGGGTGAAGACAAAGGTTTCTGGTGGTTAGTGACACAAGCCCACATCCCATGAGGCTGCAGCCTTGACACCACAAAATTAAACAATCACTGTTTCAAACTATTTATTTTCCAAATTCCCTTCATAAAATAAAAACCACCAGTTTCTAGCGGACATACACTGTGAAGGAAAAATGCCAGCTTTCTGTATCCAATATCATGTTCTTTATTTTAACAAAAACTAACTACTGGCACTTCTACTTCTTTTGAACATATAGCAATGAAGCAACAAGTTAAATCATCTCACAAATATCCCAGCAATTGTCCAACACATTACTTGGAAAAATTGTCAAATTGAACTTTTAATCTCCCTGAGAAATAAGTCTCCCAAGCTCTTTTCCAAAAGAGACAGTTTTCTTTGTTGCACAGTTTTAGAAAGAATCCATAGAATCCCTACAGTGCAGAAGGAGGCCATTTTGCCCATCGAGTATGCACCAACTCTCTGAAAGAGCATCTTACCCAGGCCCACCTCTCCAACCTATCCCAGTAACCTCACACATTTATCATGGCTGATCCCCCTAACCTACACATCTTTGGACACTAAGGGGCAATTTATCATGGCCTATCTACCTAACTAGCACATCTTTGGACTGAGGGGGGAAATCGGAGCACCCGGAGGAAATACACGCAGACACGGGGAGAACGTGCAAACTCCACACAGACAGTGACCCGAGGCCAGAATTGAACCCACGTCCCTGGCGCTGTGAGGCAGCAGTGCTAACCACTGTGCCACCCAGAAAAGAACGGCCAGATTCATCAAAGATATCCAATTACAGCTACAATAATCAGCACCTAGATTTATAAAGTGCTTTTCCTGAATTTTCCCAAACATATCCCTGCTGACTCCAACATTCTTTTTGGTAAACCAACTGAACTAAAGTAAACTGATTAAGGGACGAATCAAGAAGGGCAGCCCTCAAAAAGGGGCAAGGGGGGGTGGGGGCGGACCGCCTGAAACAAAAACAAGGTGGAAAGGAAACTTAAAACATTAAAATCGAAGTGTGGTTAAGGGGGTCGCTAATCCACCCCAGCACCTGCGGTGACCAATGAGCACGGAAGGCCTCGATGATGCCTTTGGACACCGCATGCTCCCTCTTCAGCGACACTGACTTCAAATGTAGCCGTGGTAGAGGGGCACACAGTTGGGTCGGACAACCCCCTTAGTCGCCCGCTGCCTGGACCTGTTTCTAGTGTGTTTGGCTAGGCCCAGGAGCAGGTTCACAAGGCCTTCCCCACCGACCTGCTGTCATTTTATGTTCCAAAGAGTGTTGATTGGCTGTAGGCGGATTTTCCATCCGTCACGGCAAGTCCCACATTGAAGAGTTACCGGCCAATCTGATTGGCTGGCAGCTCTCCGGGCCCATCAGGCACAGCGTTCCAGTGGTCGGAAGAGACACTGCAGCAAAATGCCAGGGATCAAGTGTTGGGACAGGGAGACCAGGTAGTGGTTGGGGTCCTAGCGAGAGGAGGGTGGGGTGGGACAGCTGGGAAGATCGAGAGGCGGGGGGAAATAGCTGGGATCCCGGGGAATAAGCAGGTGGAGAGGGAGGTCTGGAGGTGTATGGGCCGTCACCGGAGGGCGTCTACCACCAGAAGTGGGCTTCTGATGGAGGCACCCACCCCTATTTTCCCACCTGGGATATAGGTTTTTAAATGTTCCGCTCCCGATCTGCCTAGCAATTAAGGCTGGGTGGGAAGAGGTTATTAAGTGGCCAGCTAAGGGCCTCAATTGGGGCAAAGGCAGTCTCCCCACCCAGTTATATCATACATACAGTACAAAAGGAGGCCTTTCAACCCATTGAGGTTGCACCGTCAACAATCCCAACCAGGCCCACATATATTTACCCTGCTAATCCCCCAACACTAAGGGTCAAGTTATCATGGCCAATCAACCTAACCCGCACATCTTTCGGACTGTGGGAGGAGACCGGAGCACCCGAAGGAAACCCACGCAGACACGGGGAGAACATGCAGACTCCACACAGACAGTGACCAAGGCCGGAATTGACCCAGGTACCTGGCGCTGTGAGGCAGCAGTGCTAACCCACTGTGCAGCCCCGGCGCTGTGAGGCAGCAGTGCTAACCCACTGTGCAGCCCCAGCGCTGTGAGGCAGCAGTGCTAACCCACTGTGCAGCCCCAGCGCTGTGAGGCAGCAGTGCTAACCCACTGTGTGGCCCTGGCGCTGTGAGGCAGCAGTGCTAACCCACTGTGCAGCCCCGGCGCTGTGAGACAGCAGTGCTAACCCACTGTGTGGCCCTGGCGCTGTGAGACAGCAGTGCTAACCCACTGTGTGGCCCCAGCGCTGTGAGGCAGCAGTGCTAACCCACTGTGTGGCCCCAGCGCTGTGAGGCAGCAGTGCTAACCCACTGTGCAGCCCTGGCGCTGTGAGGCAGCAGTGCTAACCCACTGTGCAGCCCCAGCGCTGTGAGGCAGCAGTGCTAACCCACTGTGTGGCCCCAGCGCTGTGAGGCAGCAGTGCTAACCCACTGTGCAGCCCTGGCGCTGTGAGGCAGCAGTGCTAACCCACTGTGCAGCCCCAGCGCTGTGAGGCAGCAGTGCTAACCCACTGTGCAGCCCTGGCGCTGTGAGGCAGCAGTGCTAACCCACTGTGCAGCCCTGGCGCTGTGAGGCAGCAGTGCTAACCCACTGTGCAGCCCCAGCGCTGTGAGGCAGCAGTGCTAACCCACTGTGCAGCCCTGGCGCTGTGAGGCAGCAGTGCTAACCCACTGTGCAGCCCCGGCGCTGTGAGGCAGCAGTGCTAACCCACTGTGCAGCCCTGGCGCTGTGAGGCAGCAGTGCTAACCCACTGTGTGGCTCTGGCACTGTGAGGCAGCAGTGCTAACCCACTGTGTGGCTCTGGCACTGTGAGGCAGCAGTGCTAACCCACTGTGTGGCTCTGGCACTGTGAGACAGCAGTGCTAACCCACTGTGTGGCTCTGGCACTGTGAGACAGCAGTGCTAACCCACTGTGTGGCTCTGGCGCTGTGAGGCAGCAGTGCTAACCCACTGTGTGGCCCTGGCACTGTGAGGCAGCAGTGCTAACCCACTGTGTGGCTCTGGCACTGTGAGGCAGCAGTGCTAACCCACTGTGCCACCGTTATGTCTAGTTCAAGGAAAATATAGCTCATCTGAGACTGGATGCTGATTAAGCGGCCTGACAGCTCAGAGGCAGTGGAGAGATGGAGAGGTGGAGCTGGGAGTCACCAGCGTGCATGTGGAAGCTGGGTCCGTGCCTGGGGCTGACTAAAGTTATTGTACCAGAAGCTTGTACTGTACTGCAGCTCATTCTCTGCCACTGTTTGGCAGGCAAAGCAGGCTGATCAGCTGCCATTACAATGGATATTGGGAGGTCCTCCAGCAGCCTGTGACCGCTCCAACTGATACCAAAATAGCTCCACTGTGTGTCGGGGAGCAAACAAAACTCTGCATTATAGAAACTCAGGGTGGCTCCCAATAGCAAGTTCTCCCAGCTGACTTTCAACATCCTTTTTGTTTTTAATCAATCTTTCTTCTTTTCATCTCTCTCTCATTTCCAATATCATTATGTATTAACCCTTTCCCTTCCCTTCCTCATCTCAATACATTTTGTCTTACGGGGAGCCTAAAGTTAACCTTCTGGCCTTTCCGCTTGCTGAGAAAAACAGGGAAATATTTTGGGGGGAATTTTCCCGTCTGGCCCACTGCAGGAATCGTAGCGGGCGGGACATGGGGCATGCAAAAGTTTGTTGACCTCAGGCGGGATTTTCCGGTTTTGGGCGTGCGCAGTCGGGAAATCCCCCCGATTGAGTGTGAAGGCAATTGGTGAGCAAATTGTAGCAAAATAAATTCCACCGTGCATTACATTTAGCATTTGGACAAAGTCACAGAGGGTGCCTCCGTGAGGAATCTAATTGTATTACACCCCATGGGTAGAGGTTTGTCTCAGGCAGTGATACACTCAGAGAATCATAGAATCCCTACAATGCAGAAGGAGACCATTCAGCCCATTGATTCTGCACCGACTCTTACCCAGACCCTATCTCCGCAACCCCACATATTTACCCTGCCAGTCCCCTGACACTAAGGGGCAATTTAGCATGGCCAATCAACCTAACCTACAAATCTTTGGACTGTGGGAGGAAACCAGAGCACCCGGAGGAAACCCATGCAGACACTGGGAGAACGTGCAAACTCCACACGGACAGTGACCTGAGGCCGGAATCGAACCTGGGATCCTGGAGAAGTGAGGCAACAGTGCTAACCACTGTGCCACCGTGCCATTATAGACAATAGCAGCTTGGCTGCCCTTTATCTCCTTCGTCTGATAGTCAGTTTCATTATAATCAATTGTCAATCGGGTAGCCTCAGGATTGCACTGCTGACCAAGATAAATTACTACCCCTTTATCTGCTGGCTGAACCTCGGCACATGGAAAGCAGACAATGCCCATCGAGTGAATTTAAACTGACATTGCTGCTTATCTTCTTAAAATGTCGAGCTTGGTGAAAAACAAATCAATCAGTTTCAAAAACATTTGGGGGAGGGATAGGGAGCAATGACAGGAGTGGAAACAGGAATGAGGGACAATGGGAGGAGGAAGGAGTGAGTGCAGGAGGGCGGTAGGACAGGAGAGGAAAAGGGGTGGAGAAGAAGGAGTGAGAGAGAAAGAGAGAGGGGGAGAAAGAAAAGTATAAGGGAGAGAGAGAATGGAGAGAGAGAATGGAGAGAGTTGGAGAGATGGACAGGGTGAGGAATGAGGAAATGTGTGCATAGGAAAAGGAGGGAAAAAATTGGAGGGAGGTAAGATGAGGAAAGGGAAGGTGTGAGAGCAGGACAATTACTTTATTTGGTTATACGCAATCTGCAACTATTTCCACATGGAGGTGCACCTACTCATAATAACACAAATCTCGGCTAAATAGGAGCAATTTGCTGGTCCACGGTATCTCTGTCGTGCTATCAGGTGTTAGCTACCATCTACAACTCAGGCAGGGGAGAACTAGTTCACCGATATATTACTTAAATAAGAGGAGAAAATACTGGAAACATGCAGCAGAAATAGCGGTATCTGAGTTATGGCCAAACACCAAAGCTCAGCTTTTCTCTGACAGACTTTTCCAGCATTTCTACAGATTGCCCCTTTTTAATCTTATGTGTTATGTGATGCGCGGCACAGACCTTGGCCAAGCTCAGTGGAAAGAAGGTTAGCAGAACTATCAGAGCTGCAACTGGAGCAGGTGTACTGAGGATATCTTGACATTCAGCTGACTTATTAGATAAGCCTAATGGAGCATTTCCAAAGACTAAATGACCGTCACCTTGTCTGTTGGTTTAACATTGCACAGTGAACTAACATGGCACTGCATTTTTGCGATAACAGGTTCAAAGCAAACAAAAATATCCCTTAATACGGTTTTAGTGAAAACCCACATCTTGTACACTTGCTAACTAGAAACAACTCTCATTATGAGCTACAGAAAGACACAGAACTGCAGTATTATCACCCTCTGAATTGACTGCAGTAAATTCCCTTTGTGATATTACCAGACAAGAGCTGCACTGATGTTAGAAACCAGATATTAAAGCAATACAAAAACAGAAAATGCTGAAAAATCTCAGCAGGTCTGACAGCATCTGTGGAGAGAGAATAGAGCCAGCGTTTCGAGTCTGGATGACCCTTGCTCAGTACACCTGCTCCAGTTGCAGCTCTGATAGTTCTGCTAACCTTGGACTTTAACCTGGTGTTGTTAAACCTCTTACTGTGTTGACCCTTTGTCAGACAGTTGTACTTTAAAGGTACAAGTAAGGGGCCAACCATGACTCAGTTGGTGGGGCTACCAACTCTGATTCAGAAGGTTGAGAGTTCCAAGACCTGTGATAGCCCCCCAAGGACTTGCATGGATTGACCTCCCTGTAGGACTCGTAGAATATGAGATCCCTGGGGATTGTTAATTACTTTACTAGGTGGAGCCCTCTATAAAGCAGGCCCCCGAGTGGGTCCATTGTTGTATTGTTCCAATGGATAAAATGTTGAAACGAGGCCCCCTATTTCCTCACAGATGGGCTTACAAGATCCCTTGGCACGATTTCGAAGAACAGTGGAATTATCCCTAGTGTCCTGGCCAACATTCATTCCTCAGCTGAAACCACTAAAAACTAATTATCTGGTCACTTAACTCCTTCCATTTGTGGGGCCTCGCAGATTTACTCCTGCGTTTCCTAAATTACACGGTGACTACAGTTCCACAAAGTACTTAGGTGGTTGTAAAGTGCTCCAGGACATCCTGAGGCTGTGAAAGATACAGCACACATGCAAAGTGCTTTCTTCTGCCTGCTGCTGCACAAAGAATTCAGCTCCAAGTTTGAAGCCTTGTGCCCACCGGGTCAGAAATCAGGGGCTAGTGGGTGGGTGGGTGAGAAAAAGAGTATGGAACATCTTGGAGGCAAATGGAATCATGTCAAATGGCACTTTAGCTCTTGCTGGGAAAGCTCAGGTCAGGCAGCATCTGTGGAAAGAAGCAGAGTTAATAGGTGGGATTTTCCACCCCTCCCCCTTCTCCTCTATGGGATCTTCCAGCTCCGCCAAAGTCGACCCCGCCCTGGGTTCCCAATGGTAGGACAAGTGAGCAATGCAAAATGCTGTAGTGGTCGGAATGGGATGGGGGGGGGTCTACTGGAAAACTGTGGCCAACGAGTGAACTTTCATCTGAATCTCTCCACAGGTGCAGCCTGACTGCTGAGTTTTTCCAGCATTTTTTGCTTTCCAGCATCTTATTTCCAGCCCCTGCAGTATTTTGCGTTTATATTGGGCTCTTGAGTTCTTCTTTGTACTTAGTTAACGAAGAGTAAAAATTCACCAAACAACTACAACTTTAACTACTGCTAAACATTCATTGGGATCAACTGGCCAATACGCAGCCCAGTGTGAACTGAAGCCTCGCTCCCCCTCTCCACCGCTCTGCCCTCATATCCCACCTCCCCAACCAAGACCACCAGGGTCTGGAGCTTGGTTCCTGATCTCTACTGAGTTAGCCAATCAATCAATCAGGAAGCTGCAGTCAGCAATGACATCTTTTGGTAGGAAAGGAAAAATTAAAGCCCTCCTAGGTTTGTCATTTATCTATCACCTGTTGGAATGCTCTGGTGTCTGAGCATTGGACAAGCGCAGTATCTGGCTGCACTGTGATAGCCTTAGCAGTTAAATAGTCCGCCTTTAACCAACTCGGAGGTGAAGGACTGGCACTTGGGGATGAGGTACCGGAGGCCAGCCCTAGAGTCTAACCCCCAACAATGACTTAACATCGGGAGGAGGAGAGGTGGAATTACAAGAGGTGAATTGAAGTGGCTCCAAGTTGTGTTGTTAATGCCATTTTGAAATGTACCTAATAGAGCACATGTTTCTATCATTAATCAGTATTAGATAAAATCTTTTGAAAAATAAAGTTTTTGAATCCAACAGGGGACTTGCATTTATATAGCACCTTACACGACATCCAAGCATTCTTGAAAGTGGTTCTGAGCCACTTTCTCAAACCGCTGCAGTCCATGTGGTACATATACACCCACTGTGCTGTTATGTCTGGAGTTCCAGCATTTTGACCAAGCAATGTTGAAGGAACTGCGATACATGTCCAGGTTGGGATGGTGTGTGATTTTCTTGGGAACTTGTGGATGTGGTGGTGTTGCCTTGTGCCCGCTGGCTTTGTCATAGAATCATAGAAACCATACAGTGCAGAAAGAAGCCATTTGGCCCATCGAGTCTGCACCGACCACAATCCCACCCAGGTCCTACCCCCATATCCCTACATATTTACCTACTAATCCCTCTAACCTATGCATCCCGGGACACTAAGGGGCAATTTTTAGCATGGCCAATCAACCCAACCCGCACATCTTTGGACTGTGGGAGGAAACCGGAGCACCCGGAGGAAACCCACGCAGACATGAGGAGAATGTGCAAAACTCCACACAGACAGTGACCCGAGCCGGGAATCGAACCCAGGTCCTTGGAGTTGTGAAGCAGCAGTGCTAACCACTGTGCTACCGTGCCACCCATGTCGTACTAGGTGGCACCAGGGAATTGCCTGGTGCTGTAGCTGGAGCCCAGAACACATTGCAATTATGGTATGCCAGTAGTGGGTGGGGAAGTGAATGCTTAAAGGTGGTGGATGGGCTACCGATTAACTAGGCCTGGATTTACCACGGCTTGGCTGGAAGAAGATTACAATCAGCGCTGAAAAAGAGTTAAATCGGCAGCAGCGATTATTTTCCATATGAGCAGGGAATTTGAATGAAGCGCAACCAGGCATTTTAGAAACATCAGCAAACCGAGACAGACATCTGGCCCCACAAAGAGCTTTGATGGAGATTCCAAATGTGCACACACAGGAATGGGCACTTATTGTGAAAAGGTGCATTTTATATTTATACAGGGCATTTAGAGGCTCCTTGTGCAACTTTATGTTTCAATAATTCTGGGTGCACACGACGCGAGCGACCGAAAGCAGCATCTGAAAGCATCATTCATAGCGTTTTTAATGTTAATGGTTTTAATGTGATGCTAATGTTTTCTCACTTTATTTCAGATGCTGAAACCGATTGAAAATGGTGACAATAAGAACTCTGAGCTGTGGCTAAAAAGAACTGAAGTCTTGAACAACATTAATATGTTTTTTAAAAATATGAATTATGATTGTACGTTCTGTTCAGTTTCTTTCTTTCATGTGTACATTCAGAGTTAAAGTTTAAAGTTGCACAAGGACTTTGTGTAGCATTTAGATAGCACCTTTCACAACCTCAGTAAGGCCCAAGGCATTTTATGATTGATATGAAGTATTTTTGAAGTGCAGTCTCTGTTGTAATGTAGCAATGTGACATACGGGTTTCAGATACAGGACAACAAACCATTAACAGGATTAACGGCCATTTCCCTTCCCATTGCGTCAGAGCAGTGAGAGCTTTATCAGCGGGTCTGAGGGTGTACATTGCCACATCAATTCCAGCAAGTGAGCCGCTAAAATCTCCCTGCACACGAGCCAGACCAAAACACCCCAAGAGACTGGAAAACCAACTTTACTTGTCTTGGGATTGGCAACGGGAGGAGGTCTGCAATAAAAGGCCAGTCATGAACTCTCAGCCATGCCTGGATGAAACCCACTTCTCCCCGTTACCTGATCAGCTCTAAAACAAAGTTTAAAATTTTAACATTTCCTTAATTACTGCACAAGAGAGCATGCACACCACTGTGATAAATTAAATCTTTTTTAAATACCTGGACCATGAAGTACTTGAATAAAGGTACATCTTTCTTTCATAGAATGATAGAATCCTTGCAGTTCAGAAGGAGGCCATTCAGCCCATCAATCTGCACCGCTAACAATCCCACCCAGGCCCTATCCCCGTAACCTCACGTATTTACCCTGTTAATCCCCATGACACTAAGGGGCAATTTACCATGGCCAATCAACCTAACCTGCTCATCTTTGGAGTGTGGGAGGAAATCGGAGCACCCGGAGGAAACCCACACAGACACGGGGAGAACATGCAAACTCCACACGGCCAGTCACCCGAGGCCGGGACAGAACCCGGTTCCCTGGCGTTGTGAGGCAGCAGTGATAACCACTGTGCTACCATGCCACCCTCAAGTTCACTCTATATGCCCTTATTTTCTATAGTCTAGTGAGCCGCTTAATAATCCTTTGATTAAGTTGTGGCTCAGTGGTAACTTTCTCACGTAAGTCAGAAGGCTCTAGGTACAAGTTCCACTCCAGATTCAGGAGAATTGTAGTCTAAGCCTACACTCCGACTCCATTACTGAGGGAGAGATTCCAGATTTGGAAAAAGCCTCTTGGCCTGTTCAACTGGAGGTAAAAGATCCCCTCACATTAGAGGAGCAGGGGACTTTTCACTGGGTGTTCTGGCCAATATTTATCCCTCAACCATCATCACTGAAATGGGTGAATCAGGTTATTGATCAGAGTGGTGTTTGAGGGGCCTTGCTATGTACAAACAGACTGCTGTATTTCCTGCATTACAGAGCTAACTATACTGCAGAGGTACTACATCGGTGGACCACTTTGGGACATAATGGGCCCAATTTTACCACTGCGATGTGCCCATTTTTGGGCGTAAAAATGTGGTAAAGGTGGGCATGAAGCCATTAACATGATCCGCGCCCGCATTCGTGCAGATGCCCACTTTACCGAGGCTCGAGAATGGCCGCCATCCGATTCGTGCTCAGAACGGGCGCAACGGTGATTTAAGTGCATTTGCATACATTTAAATTGAATTAATGGGCTGCCCACCCAACTTTATCAGCATTTCCCCCTTTACCATCGCGTTCGCGGGTCCAGTTTCGGCGCAAAACAGACATGCTCAGCAAAAGTTCCGTTTCGGGTGCTCCAGTTTCTGAAGATGTAAGTTCAGAGCTTCCAACAGCTCTCTGACTCAGATCAGTGGTGGGGAGGCCAGATCATTCTCTGGTGGATGGGGTGAGGGCAGAGGGAGGCCAGATTGGGGAGACAGGATCATTCTCTGGGGGTGGAGTGGGGGGGGGAAGAGGCCAGATGGATCTCTGGTGGGAGCGGGGGGGGTCCGCTGCCACTCTGCGGGCGATCGGTGTGGGGGAAAGGAGGCAGAGGGCCGCAATCGGTCTGGATAGTGGGGGGTGGGTGGATAGGTGGACAGCCATGTTGTCAGGGTGGAGCGATGTCTGTGAGGGCCATCGCTTCTGCTTTTTTCTCCCGGGCCGCCTTATCTGCTTTTTGCGGCCCGGGAGCGATGTGACAGCGCCGCGATTTTCAATGCGCAGTTCAAAGCTCCGATCGTTTCAGGTGTGCTAAGCCCCGCCCACAGCGCAATTCAGGCTCACAATTTTTTTTTCAGGCTAAGTGCGTATCGGGGCACCTGAAAGCAGATTTCCAAGTCGGATCTGAATTGTGCCCATATTCAGCACTTAGAATGAAAATGGTAAAATCAAGTCATTTTTTCTTTGAGCAGACATTCCCTCACAATATCCATGGTCCTTTAACACTCACCGTTGACAAATCCACAGGACTGCCGCCGAACATTACCATCTCAACCACTTAATCTCAGTTACATTCAAATGCCAGTCTGTTAAAAACCTCTGTGCTAAACGTCAGTAAAAACAACCCTGTTATTAGAGATCTAAGCTACCAGTCACATTTTACCATACCGCGGAGAGTTGGTTGTCCCATAATTATACCGAGCTGCTGGTTTGAAATTTCTCTGACTTTTATTTTAGGAACAGGATGAGGGGAAGGGAGCATTCAGTCCCTCAAGTTGCAAGATTAACTGGATGTAGCTCAGTGTCATTTATCCACCTTTGCTTCACATCCCTTAATACCCAACCCAACCAAAACACACAAGCTCAATCTTGAAAGCTCCAACAAACCTCCAGTGTCCTTATGGGGGAGAGATTTTCCTATGGGGGAGAGATTTTCCGACATCCATAATCTTTTGTACATGCTTCCCAATCTTTCCTGGCTCTTGTTTAAGGTCATGCCTCCCTTCCACCCCCATACTGATTTTCCCACCGGAGGGAATTATTTTGCTGCATTCCCCCCTCTCAATGCATGTGACAGTAACCAAACAAACACTATGTCTCCTTAAAGCTGAATGTGGGTGCACAGCAATCAGGCCGACATCGATGTTTCTGTTTACCAAAGACTACAAAGCAGAATTCAATTAAAATGGAAAAAGGCAAGTTCGGAAGATTGTAGCTTCAATGGGTGATTGCTGCCAAGTTACCTGATATCAACAAGGACATCTTTAGGTGCGCTAAATTAGTTTCAGTGTCCCTTGGGTAATAGGGAGGAAGAAAACAACATGAGCTAAGTTTTATTATTCCTTCAAGCATGAAAGAGAGGCAGCATATCAGAGAGAGAGAGAGAGAATACGCACATACCAGAGGGACAGAGTGCACTCAAGAATGAGAGAGGGCAAGCGCACAAAGGAGAGACAGACTGTGAGTACAAGAAAGAGAGAGAGCGCGAGAGAGCACGAGAGCGCATGAAAGAGAGTGCGTGTCAGCCTGGTCTAGACATCAAACCAGACCTTACAACCGGAGCTTCTTTGGCAGCGGGAGGGAGCCTTCAACACTCCCCATTCCTCACATTGAGTTCCCCACAATGGCTGAAATATTCCGGCCGGCGGGATCGTCCTGCTCCGCCATGGGTTCCCCGGTGGCAGAAGGTGCGGACACCGGGAAAACACTTTGATAGCGGTGGGACCGGAATGTGTTAGCTCTGACTCCGGCGGCAACACTCTCGAGTGTTCCAAGTTCAAGTTCCATTTCAGAGAACACAAAATCAGTGCAGCACTGAGCGACTGCGGCACTACCCAACATACCATCTTTCAGAAGTAATGCCCTCTCAGGTGGGCATTAAGAATATCAGTGCACAATTTCAAGGAATAGCAGGCGAGTTCACCTGTCCTGACCAATATTTATCATTCAAAAAAAATCTAATGATTTATCTCATTGCCGTATGTAGAACCTTGATGTGCAATAACGGACTTAAGTTTCCTACATTGTAACCGTGACTAGGCTTCAAAAACAAACAACTTCACTGGCTATAGAGCTCTTTGGTAATCCTGAGATTGTGAAAGAACATACAAACATACCAATTAGGAGCAGAGATAGGCCACTCGGCCCCTCAAGCCTGCTCCACCATTCAATACGATCATGGCTGATCTGATTGGAACCTCAATCCCACAATCCTGCCTACCCTGACAATCTTTCACCCCCTTGTTCATCAAGAATCTATCTAGATCTGCCTTAAAAATATTTAAAGATTCTGCTTTCTCTGCTGAGTGGGGCAATACGGTGGCCAAGTTCGATTCCAGCCTTGGGTGACTGGGTGGAGTTTGCACATTCTCTCCGTGTCCACGTGGGTTTCCTCCGGATGCACCGGTTTCCTCCCACAGTCTAAAGATGTGCAGGTTAGGTGGATTGGCCATGATCAATGCACAGGGTTAAGGGGATATGACAGGGGAGTGGGCCTAGGTACAGTGCTCCTTCGGAGGGTTGGTGCAGACCGGATGGGCCGAATGGCCTCCTTCTGCACTGAGGGATTCTATAAAAGAAAGTTCCAGAGACTCATCTCTGTCTTAAATGAGCGGCCCCTTATTTTTAAACAGTGACTCCCTAGTGCTGGATTCTCTGACATCCTTTCCACATCCACTGTAAAGAGCCCCAGGATCTTGAAGGTTTTGATCAAGTCACCTCTTACTCTTCTAAACTCTAGTGGATACAAACCTAACTTCTCCAATCTTTCCTCATAAGACAGGCCACCCATTCCCAGTATTAGTCTAGCAAACCTTCTCTGAATGGGTTATACTGCATTTACACATTTCCTCAGATAAGGATACGAATACTGTACACAATACTCCAGATGTGGTCTCACCAGTGCCCTGTACAACTGAAGCATTACCTCCCTACTTTTGCAATCAATTCCCCTCACAATAAAGGTGCTGAGTGAATGCAGATTCTTTCACCGCTTCTTTAAAATGCAATTTCACACGTCCTCTGGTTACAGAAACATGCGGTGCTCAGAGGGTTAATGAACTTTCATCACTGCTTTGCCTCCAATCTGTGGACCAGATGTGGCCAAAGTCAAACAAACTCGCAGCTCTCCTCTCCAATGACGGGACAGCACACACAGTCATGAGCAAACACAAAGGGCAGCCAGGATAGATGATATCAACTCACTGAACCTACACCTCCATCCACTGTTTAGTGTGCGAGAGAGAGAAAGAGAGAGAAAAGGTTTGTACTGGGCAAAGTGCCGAACCAGCAAACAAAACCGGGAAGGCCTCTCGAAGTTGTGCTATGTAAACCCAAATATGTACACAGCAGCCCAAGGTCCCTGCAGCCACCCCAACATATTAGTGACATTAAGAACTTTCTCTGAACTGCACGAGCATGATCACACTTTGTCCAAAAGTTTCTATTAGTCTTGAATGGATTATCAGTTACCAAGTGGGCAACTGCGGGCTCATCCTGACCTTTCACCATACTTAACGAAAAAGATCAAGCTACAGTCAGTCCTCGCTCTTCTCCAGAAAGCTTTACAGCTTTTCTTGAGGGTGAATAGATTGGACTTATTGCGAGGTGTTCACACTGTGGCTACCACTCTCTCAAACAAGGAAATCAGCACTTGAATTCAACCCTTAAAGGGAAGTTACTTGCTCTCATAATTTGTGACTTGCCAACAGGATTTTTGCTCAGATACTATGGCCGTAGTTCTCCAGCCGTTGGAGCCAGCTGAATTCTCCGGTTCAGTCAGCAGCGCAACCCCGCCCTTGAGTTTCCCGCCAGCTTGGGGTGACGTCAATGGGAATTCCCATTCACAGCAGCAGGACCAGAGAATCCTGCCGCTAGCAAACAACGTGCCATCTCTCGCCGGCAGGAAACACACGGCTGGGAGTCCAGAGAATCTTGCCCTACACACTTCAAAAGCCATACATCCTCACCAGTTTGTTGGTATATTGTCCATTAATCAGAAAGTAGCAGTGTCCTGTTCTTCCACTTGGAGGAATATTGCCACAAATTGATTCTATCTTCACCATATCCAACCCCCCCCAATCTTTCCATCATACCAAATGTATTAGGCGGCAGTGAAATTGGTATTGACAAAACAAAGCGATGGTGAATTGACAATCCATGTTACACTGTGGAAAATCAAAGGAAGAGGAAATTTGGTTCAAAATAAGAGACTGCTGACCCAAGACCAATTTCACTCCCATCTGCTTTGCCCCACCTTACCTTACACTAACCAATTTTCATTGGATCCTTCCTCTTCCTGAGCCGCATCAATCGTGGACACAATGCTGATAAGAGGGGACAGTTGACATCGGTGATGGTGTAAAGGCAACGGCTGCGATTATCCGGTTCCACTGAGGCAGAACCCGCTGTCGGGAATCAGAGATGTGGAGAAGGGGCTCAGAGCCTCGAAAGCTTGTGTGGCTTTTGCTACCAAATAAACCTGTTGGACTTTAACCTGGTGTTGTTAAACTTCTTACTGGGAATCAGAGAGCCAGCCAAATATCCACTGACTTTCAGTGGGACCGGAAGATCCCGGTGGCAGGCTGGGCTGGAAAATCCCAGCCAGGAACTTGCATTTATATAGAGCCTTTAACATAGCGAAGTGTCCCAATGCGAATCGCTGGACCCATAATCAGACTAAATCTGTTACTGAACTACACAAGGAATGGTTTGGGGGAGGGGAGGGGTTCCCTATCCGTGATTAGTGATTAGTTTTTTAATTATTATTGCACTCTCTCAGGAGCCTAAGTTGCTCATGGGGCAGACCAGTATTAAGTCTTGGAAACCGCCTCCTGGACATTTTTCCCCTCCCAAGAGTGGTCAAACATTCAGCAGAAAAAGGGTACACATCACTTTTCCTGCCCAAATTGGCAGTTTGAAAAAGAATTAGAAAATTCCACCCTCTATCTTTATGTGCGCATGTTATCAAAAAGACCATAGAGATTTACTCAAGTTTGCTGAGCGAAAATATTCTCGGAGATTGAAGGGCTTCCTGGATATTTTGTTGGAGGTCACAACTTTAGTCATAATAATAAAAGTTACACGGATGACACCGTCCTATTGTAAACTCTAAACAGAAACTGCAAAAGATTTTGGAGAGAGAGGACTGAGTGAAAGAGGATAATGAGCTGAGCATAAATTGTAAGAAAACAAAATGTCCAGTAGTGTTCAAAGGAAGTCATACGCGAATGTAAGACATTAGTGTAAAGTCAAAAGATCGAACTGGTGGACAAATTTTGTCACCTATGAAATATGCTAACATTGGACAGTAAGTGCGACCAAGAAGCAAGACAACAGATTGGAATGGCCAAAGATGCATTTCAAAAAGTGAAAAAAATTTGAAATTAGCCATGGACACAGACAGAATCCTGGAATGTTACAAAGCACCGATTTTGGCATGCGGAAGGGAGTGTTGGGGTGTTCACAGCGGCACAGTGGTTAGTGCAGCTGCTTCACAGCTCCAGGGACCCGGGTTCCATTCCGACCTCGGGTGACTGTCTGTGTGGGGTTTGCATGTTCTCCCCTTGTTTGCGTGGGTTTCCTCTGGGTGCTCCAGTTTCCTCCCACACTCCAAAGATGTGCAGGTTAGGTGGATTGGCCATGCTAAATTGTCCCTTAGTATCGGGGGACTGGCAGGGTAAATACATGGGTTTATGGGGATACGGCCTGGGTGGGATTGTTGTCAGCGCAGGCTCAATGGGCCGAATGGCCTCCTTCTGTAGGGATTCCATTGCTCAGTGAAGCAATGCAGAGAAGAACTGAGGCTGCAGGTTGTGGCTTCAGAGGTGAATAATAAAGATATCTTGGACAAGTCACACTACCAATGAAGAGGTGCCAATAAAACCTGAGACCAAAAGGAACTCTGCTGACCAAGGTTAGGAAGAGAGGGTTGGAATTTCTTGGGCATGGAATAAGAAATCATGATTTTGAAAGTCTGATGCCGAGGGGAAAGATCGATGGTGAAAGAGACTGAGGTAGACAAAGAACAATCTTCTTAAAGAGCCTCACACACTAGATGAATGTACTGCCAAAGCAGATGATCCATGACTACAGAGCAAGATTAACATGGAGGTTCATGGTCACCAATGCCCTCTTGGGGAAGACACAGTAAGAGTTTTAACAACACCAGGTTAAAGTCCAACAGGTTTATTTGGTAGCAAATGCCATTAGCTTTTGGAGCGCTGCTCCTTCGAAGGAGCAGCGCTCCGAAAGCTAATGGCATTTGCTATCAAATAAACCTGTTGGACTTTAACCTGGTGTTGTTAAAACTCTTACTGTGTTTACCCCAGTCCAACGCCAGCATCTCCACACCATGACTCTTAGGGAAGAGACAGGGCACCTTACACGATCTCAGAATGTCCCAAAACATCTTATGGCCAATGAAGTATTTTTTGAGTTGTAGTTACTGTTACAGTTTAGGTAACTTACCAAGCCCATTGCACCCAGCAAGCTCTCACAAACGGCCACATTTAATCGGAGTTATTGATGTTGGCTGAGAAATAAAGATTGGACACCAGCAGAAACTCCTCCTCTCTACTTCAATTTTTTTTTTTCGCTCGGGGGATGTGGGTGTCGCTGGCTTTGCCAGAACGTATTGCTCATCCCTAACTGCCCTTGACAAGGGGATGGTTGGCTGCCTTCTTGATCTGCTATAGTCCATGCAGTGCAGGTACACCCACAGTGCTATTAGGATGGGAGTCCCAGGATTTTGACCCAGCGCCAGTGATGGAAAGGTGATATAGTTCCAAGTCAGGATGATGTGAGACTAGGAAGGGAATTTGCAGGTGGTGTTGTTCCCATGTAGTTTCTGCTGTTGTCCTTCTCGATGGAAGAGCTTGTGGGTTTAGAAGGTGCTATTGAAGGAGCCTTGAATTGCTGCAGTGCATCTTGTAGATGACATGCACTGCTACCACTGTGTGTTGGTGGTGGAGGGAAAAAGTGTTTCAGATGGTGGATTGGGTGCCAATCAAGCAGGCTGCTTTGTCCTGGATGGTGTCAAGCTTGTGTGTTGTTGGAGCTGCATCTATCCAAGCAAGTGGAGAGTGTGCCATCTTGTAGATGGTGGACAGGTTTTAGGAGTGGGAAGCTGAGGTATCACTGCAGGATTCCTAGCCTTTAACCTTCTCTTGTTGCCACAATATTTATATGGATAGTCCAGTTCAGTTTCTAGTCAACGGTAACCCCCAGAATGTTGACAAAGGGAGTACAGCGATGGTAATCCATAAAGTTTCATGGGGAGAGGGTTAGATTCTCTCTTGGAGATGGTCATTGCCTGGCACTTGTGTGGCACAAATGTTAATTCTTCGACATATTGTCAAGGGGTCTTTTATGCCTGCCTGAGGGGGCATCCTTTCATCCGAAAGACAGATATAAAAGTACATTGACATTGTCTGTAAATGCACAGGAGTTACATAATGGAAGCAGGACATTCAGCCCATCCAGTTTATGTCAGCCCTTCCCCTCCAGCCAGCAAATAGTCCTAATCATCCCCCCTCTCGTTGTAAGCTGAAGCAATAGACATTTGGAGTGTGTGTGTCTGTGTGTATGTCTATGTGCAGGTTTCTGTGTGAACTTGTCGACACGGTGCTTTTGCCGCTCCACTATCATCACACTGTGGAAAAGGTTAAAGTGCACACATCAGGACATTACACAGGGCGGGGGTGGACACTAACAATTCAGACATGTCTTCAACCAAGCAACTGAACACTCACCAGGGCATCGCCAGAATGAGCATTAGCTGTTCTCCTCTTTAGTGGAAGATCATATCGCTCAAGAGGATTAAGGGGATGATTTTGCATAACCCCCTTCAGTTATACAGACATCAACCATTTCCATCTGGGTCAGTAACGAGTCTCCAGGACAATGTGCACTGAACAACTCTAGAATGAAACTTGGAACCCACAACCTTCTGACTTAGAGACAAAATCATAATCACTGAGCCGTGGCTGGCAATTCCACACCCGCTAAGTGCCCGATGCCGCCACGGTAACCAGGCTGAATTGTGGGTATGCCACCACTGAACACGGGCAACATGCTGAAAAGTGAAAGTTTAAATTTTTTAAAGAAGCTTATTTATTAATGCCACAAGTAACGTTGCAATGAAGTTACTGTGAAAATCCCCCAGTCGCCACACTCCGACACCTGTTCGGGAACACCGACGGGGAATTTAGCATGGCCAATGCACCGAACCAGCACGTCTTTCGGACTGCGGGAGGAAATTGGAGCCCCCGGAGGAAACCCATGCTGACATGGGGAGAGCGTGCAGACTTCGCACAGACAATGACCCAAGTCGGGAATCGAACCCGGATCCCTGACAGTGTAAGGCGGCAGTGCTAACCACTGTGCCCAATGTGCTGCCCATCAAGAAAATATAACTTTGCTCTTTAATATTTGTGGAGGACTTGCTATAAATGTGAAGAAACATTCCCAACGTTTCTGTAGAAAACAGGAAAGACTTGCATTCAAATGGATTCCTTATATTCTGCAGATTGATCGCTGACCTATTGTTTGGAATTGATGAGAGATTGTCCTGAGCTGACTTTTTTTCCAATGCTTTTCTCAGTTCTGTGATCTTTTCAGGAATTTTAAGTTTGAAGGAAGCACTTCAGCAAAAGTTGGCTTTTTTGCCAATGTGGTGTTACACAATCTTTCTCTGTTTAAAAGACAGCAAAATCAGATTGGAACAGATTCTCACAAGGGCCCCAAGACATTCAAAAATTAAAATAATGCGGACCAAGTTTTCACAGTACAGCGGGCTTTGGATAGAACTTCCAGTGTGGTAATGTCAGTCATAACATTGCTTTATACTAGGACAGCAAACATTTCTAAAAATCCTGAGGATTATTGAAGAAAATCAAGTTCAATTAATTCAAACCATATTTAAACAGCACAGTACACCCACCTCTCAATATATGAAACATTTCAAAGACAACTGGGAGAAATAGGTGGAGTGAGTACTTTTGGTTTCCTGTTTTTTTTTCTGCTGTAAAAGATTAATATATTCAGCTTTGACTTGGACTGAGGGGTGGAGACTTGGACTGAGTCAAAAGCAGCACGGTGGCACAGTGGTTAGCACTGCTGCCTCCCAGCACCAGGGACCCGGGTTTGATTCCCATCTTGGGTCACTGTCTGTGTGGAGTCTGCACATTCTCCCCGTGTCCGCGTGGGTTTCCTCCGGGTGCTCCGGTTTCCTCCCACAATCCGAAAGATGTGCTGGTGGATGCATTGGCCATGCTAAGTTCTCCCTCAGTGTACCCAAACAGGCACCAGAGTGTGGTAACTCGGGGATTTTCACAGTAACTTCATAGCAGCATTAATGTAAGCCTACTTGTGACACCACCGAATAAACTTAAACTGTAAGTCATGCGGTCATGTCCAGAGATTTAAACACAGATTCCAAGGCAATGCTCCAGTGCAATACTGAGGGAGTGCTGCAGAGTCAGAGGTGCTGTCTTTCCAATGAGGCTTTAAACTGAGGCCCTGAGATCTCAGATGGACGCTAATGATTTCAAAGAGCTTTTTTGAAGAGCAGGGGCAAGTGTGCTGGCTATTACATAGAATAGAACAGTACAGCACAGAACAGGCCCTTCGGCCCACGATGTTGTGCCGAGCTTTATCTGAAACCAAGATCAAGCTATCCCACTCCCTATCATCCTGGCGTGCTCCATGTGCCTATCCAATAACCGCTTAAATGTTCCTAAAGTGTCTGACTCCACTATCACTGTAGGCAGTCCATTCCACACCCCAACCACTCTCTGCGTAAAGAACCTACCTCTGATATCCTTCCTATATCTCCCACCATGAACCCTATAGTTATGCCCCCTTGTAATAGCTCCATCCACCCGAGGAAATAGTCTTTGAATGTTCACTCTATCTATCCCCGTCATCATTTTATAAACCTCTATTAAGTCTCCCCTCAGCCTCCTCCGCTCCAGAGAGAACAGCCCTAGCTCCCGCAACCTTTCCTCATAAGACCTACCCTCCAAATTAATCGTCACAAAAGTAGATTTTCTGGTCATTAACCAATCACTTGGGACCTTGCTGTGCCACGATTAGCTGTTTATTTTTTCTATATTATAGCAATGACTACACTTCCAAAGCACTACACTGGCTGCAGTGTGCTTTGGAACATTGAAGTTGTGAAAGGTGCTATATGAATGAAAGTTCTTTTCTTTATCAGAGTGGGAAAAAGTTCCAAGACATTTCCAAACATATTTTGCAAAGATGATGGAGACAGATGCGAGAGAGATAATGTCAACTATTTGGGAATGGTGAAAGATTCGATACCAGGGAACAAAAAAGCACATTGATTTTAGAGTACTTACTAGGCTCAGACTTTTTCTTAGGCGCAATCTTCTTCTTGGCTGGAGCATCTTGCTTTGGTTCATCTTGATTGGCAGTTACATCACTCTTTTTGGCAGCCACAGTGGAAGGAGTCGTAGCGACAGGGGCAGCCTGCTGGGCACCGACTGGGGGGACCGCCATCACAGGCACTTCCCTGGTAACCGTCTCCACCATGGGTACAGTAGCTTGCTTCGAGGAGGCGCTGACTGGAGCGTGGACTGAAGCAGGACTTGGGGCAGGCTCGACTTTGGCAATCTTTTTTTCCTTCTTCCTCCTTTCTTTGGATGCTGGGGGAGAAGACTCTGGAGGAGGAGGGGAAGAAACCGCCACAATCGGAGGCTCAATAGTTGGCACAATAGCGGGTTCAACTTCGACCTCTGCCTCCGAGACATCCTGCACTGGCTCCGATTCTGGAATTCTCCCGTTGGGTTTCTCGTCTCTTTTCTTTGGTTTTCCTTTCTTCTCCACGGATTTCTCCTTCTTCTTCTTTTCTGACTTAACCTGTTGAGCCTTTTCCTGTTCTTTCTTCTGTTTTGCCAAGGCTTCTTCGTAAGAGGTTTCCTTCATGGAGAAGGTGGACACCAAGAAGATTCCAATGGCAGAGATGACCATGAAGCCTCCGAACACCATGAAGCCCAAGGTTTGAGGGTCGTAGATATCCATGTTTGGTGAAAGGTTCTTTCTGTATCAAAACTGAAAAACAAAATGTAAGATTAGCGTAGATTCTGGCATGGACTGGACTTTTCATTTAAGAACAACAATCGACCTGGGCAATGAAATATTAAATGAAGGAAGGAAAGAAAATGTTGTCAGAAAGACTTGCATTTATCCAGCACATCTCATTGCCTGAGGATGCCCCAAAATGCTTTACAACCAAGGAAACTGTTATGGAGGACTTGAACCCAAGGCCTTTTACTTGGAGGCCTGAACACTACCCAGTGAGCCAGGCTTGCTCCTGATCATTACCTACTTATTTCCCCTGCCTCCACCCCACACCCAACCCACTGTAATTCCTCATCATCCCACTCATCTCCTCCTTTCTCCATCCCTCCGCCAGATTAGCTCCGTGTAATTGGTGTTTGTCTTATCCTCTGGGTGACTTCCTAGCCCTGAAGCACAAAGCAGCGGTGTGTGACTCCTCTCTCTGTGACAGAGTTGCCCGAGGCTGCAGGAGGTTGAGCTGGATATCATGTCGGCGGAGCTCTCCCGATGCGTCCACCTTGACTCAGTGGCTAGCACTCCTGCCCGAGAGTCAGCGGGTTTAACCCCCAACCAACCTGCAAAAACACGCTGCCCGGCACTCTCACCTCGCCACCGCTGCCAGTGAGAACGGAGAATTTGGTGCTCAGCCAAATCTCCATTCGCTGCAGCGGGACCAGAGAATCCCAGCCGCGGGTGAGATCGGAGAATCCAGCCCATTATCTATCACTCACCTTACTGCTGCTTGTGAAAGCCTATCATGCACAAATCAGCTGCCACGTTTCCTACATTTCAAAAAGTACTCAATGGTCTGTAAATCTGCTTTGGGGATGGCCTGGGGTGGTTAAAGGTGCTATATCAATGCAAATTTAATTTCAAGTTTATTTATTAGTGTCACAAGTAGGCTTACATTAACACTGCAATGAAATTACTGTGGAAATCCCCCAGTCGCCACACTCCGGCGTCTGTTCGGGTACACTGCGGGAGAATTTAGCATGGCCAATCCACCTAACCAGCACGTCTTTCGGACTGTGGGAGGAAACCCATGCAGACATGGGGAGAATGTGCAGACTCCCTGCAGACAGTGACTCAAGGCAGGAATTGAACCCGGTTCCCTGGCACAGTGAGGCAGCAGTGCTCACCACTGTGCCACCCTAACTGTTTAACGAAATGATTCTTGAAGAACACAGTCCAGAATCTGCTCAATTCTCAGTTAGAACTACAGGAGTGTCAATACTCCAGAACAGTGCTGGGTCAGGCTCAGTGAGCGGAATCTGGGGTGCTCCTCGCCAAGCAGAGGGTGAGTACCTGCCTCTCCCACAGGGTTTCTAAGTCCACCGAATTCTAGAGTCAAGTAGGGGCTAGATTCAGGTCCCGCCTACACTGTGACTTGGCAACAAGCAAAACCATTGTATAATCGTAGCATAAAGACGCTACAAGGACTGCGATAATGGGCTGAGGTTATAAGGCAAGTCTTGCAAATGGAAACATTTGTGTGACAGTCAGAAGCTTTATTTGACGCGAGGTTTAGTTGGTGTGAGGCAATGCTGATTTTATAAATGAGAGAATCTGTGAGCCACACCAATAAATTCTAGAAGCTCACAATCCAAGTACTAAATAAAGAAAACGTTCGCATGTTGACTACATTTTCCAGCTCTTTCCACCCTCGCTGCAGAAAAGTAAATATTTATCCTGGCCAGTGTTGTGCTGGAGCCAGGCCTCTCAGTTCAGAGTCCGAGAGTTCGGAATTTTAAGTCCTTGGTGCTTTCAATCAAGAAATACCAGAGGCCCCCTCTCCAAAAACTCTGCTGATTTGAAACTGCGAAAAAAAAAACCTGCTTCAGAGAGACAGGGAGGAAGGAAGAGTCAACACTATTTACAAACGGATCAGCTCTTACGACAGGGAACAAAGCAAGCTAGCAACTTAAGCACACATGCAGAGGTCAGCATTTCTGCAAGGGATTTTTGGACCGTCTGGGCCTCCTCAGAATTAGGGCCAACCGTCCCTTATTTTGACATGTACAATTTTTTTTGACAACCGGAAAATTTCTGCCTTCCCCATCGCCAGTTTGAAAAAAGGGGGGGGGGGGGTAAAAAAAAACAATGAGCATTCCTTTAATCAAAAATTTGGATCACTGAAAAGGTCTAATCAGGAGCGCGGGCAAGGGTTGCATTGGTTCAGACATGGTGCGTAAATAGGAGTGATTCCAATCCTTCCACTGAACAGTGCCGACACAGTGTTAAGACTTCAGGATACCGTTAATCGTACAATCTTGCACTACCTCCAGATTTCACATCCACCATTGGTGAAGTGCTGACGGGGACTTTTACAAACCTTCTCTCATCTCCCAATGGCCAAACCAGACCTGAAGCAGCGCTCCACTCTCCAAAATAAAATCATTGGCTGACGGAATGCCGCGGGAAGACTAATGCGTTATTTAGATTGTTTTAAACTTAAAAACAGGTACAGTCTCCTGAATGTTAGAGTTTTATAAAGGGGATGGGTAAGCCTAGTATCAGCAAAGTTTACAACTTTAATTTCAGCATTAGTATCTTTACACTTTAGATTTTTATTGAATTCAAATTTCACAATCTACCGTGGTGGGATTCGAACCCAGGTCTCCCGATTATTAATCCAATGACTACACCACTACACCACTGGCTGCCCACCAATAGGATAGAATGGATTGCCTGGGTCTGTCAGTTCACATAGCATGAAATGTCTCCAAGTGCTTTTGATCACCATGAGGCCGGAATAAAATACATAGAATCACACATCCATAGGTCCAGGACTGCCGAGGTCCGCTCTTTAAAAGAGCCTCTAATTGGTCCCACTCTTGCCCCTTAACCCTGTAAATGTTTCCTTTTGAAATATTTATCAAATTCTTGTCTGAAAGTTACTGCTGAGTTTACTTCTGCCAACCTTTCAGTTGTGCATTCCAGATCGCAGCAATTTACTGCAAGAACAAATTTTCCTCACAAACCCCTTGGTTTTTATTTCACCAATTATCCCAAATCTGTGTCCTCTGGTTACTGACCCACGTGCCAGGAGATCAAGTATCCCGATCAACTCTATCAAAATCCTTTAAACACATCTATCAAATCGCCCCGTAACCTTCTCTGCTGAGGTCAAACAAACTTCTCCAGTATCTATTGCACAACTGACATCCCTTATCGCTGGTGCCATAAATACAAGTCGCTTTTTCTATAGGTGCAAGCAAGGTGAGTGCGACTGACAATTGTTAATCATTGGGCGGAATTTGCCACTCCAGCACTAAGTCCATGGTAACGGGGAGAATTTCCCCCCATGGAGATCAGCGGGAATTCGCACCGTATCACATGTCTCTGGTCTAATTAATTATGCAGTCGGGGGTTTCCCAGTGTTTAGTGTAATAGGGCAGGCTGGATGGCTCCTGCCCTGTTATCACATCTGGATGTGGAGATGCCGGCGTTGGACTGGGGTAAACACAGTAAGAAGTTTAACAACACCAGGTTAAAGTCCAACAGGTTTATTTGGTAGCAAATAAACCTGTTGGACTTTAACCTGGTGTTGTTAAACTTCTTACAGTGATCACATCTGGATGCCATACTTAAAAAGGTGCCCAAACATCAACCTACCCCCGGTTAAAGGAGAAATCCACCTCCAGAAGGGCAGGAGTTTTCCATTAATCAGTAAAGTCCAATATCAGGCGGGGAAATCAGTACTTAACCCGCCAATGGCAGAATTTCACCCTATATTGTGTGGAACATTGTTAAGAAGGAAATCAGTGGCGTGGGTTTTACTTTGGATCGCTGACTGGGCAGCCTCTGACCTCAAGAGCTTCAGTAATCCGGGCGCTACATCTAAAAACTGCTCCTGCAGAGAGCGACAACTCTCCAAAGGTTAGAAAGCTGCTGGAAACTGATGGTTGCCAAAGCTCAGAAACATGCAGCCCCCAAATTTAGTGAAGCCTCCCTTGAACATTTACTGGATGCAATGGATGCACATCGTGATGTCCTCTACCCCTGCTCTGGGCAGCAAGCAAGCTCACCAACCCAGCATGGCAGTCCGCGCCAACGCACTCCAAAAGAGGACAGCCATCCAGTGCAAAAAGAGGATGAATGATCTCCTCCGTCCCGTCAGGGTAAGTCACTCTTCTCATCTCTCTTAACTCACACATCCACAGGATCTCATTCGATGGTAGCTCAAGGGACTCTATCGCTCGCTCTCCCACGTACATTTCCCCTGCAGATCCTCATCCCGTCCACGGCAGCAATCACCACCCACACATGCCGGGCATTCTTCTCATCTGGCCTGGCAGGCATTCTGCTTCCCATTTTCTCCATCTGTCTTCATGCAGGACAAGCTGACACATCACAAAAGAGGTCTCAGACTGGTGAAGGATGGCCAAACTCAAGGTCCTGACAGTCTTTGAAAATTGAGCCATTCAGCTGGCTGGATGTGGGCAATCCTTGTGCTAATGGTGAGGTCGCCAACGCTCAACTAAGCGAGGATCCATCATTGTAACATCCATCAAATAACCATTCTGCGAGTGATGTCTCCTGTTTCTCAGACCCCTGTCACGCACTAATGATCTCTCCTTTCCTACGCTGGTCCATCTGGGAATATCCGAGGGGACCCATGAACCAGGTTCTCGACTCCAGCCCCGACAACACAATGGAAGAGGAATCCACAGAAACCAGCAGTGAAGACCCGTCACAGCGCTCACCCCACCCACCACAAAGACACACACACCTCGGTGGGAGCTAGCTGTACAGTAGCTTCGGGGTCACAATCCGGTGAACACAGCACACGGCATGTGTGGGTGGTGATTGCTGCCGTGGATAGGATGAGGATCCACAGGGGAAATGTACTTGGGAGAGCGAGCGATACAGTCCCTTGAGCTACCATCGAATGAGATTGTCCGATCCACAGCAGGTGGGAGTTGGGGCATCCCAGAATGCCGGCACTCAGAGGACGGCTGGAGATCAGGAATCTGCTGAGTCCAAGTCAGATGATGAGCCTCCGGACTCAGTCATGACTCAGTTCCTGAAGCTCCAAAGAGAAGGTGAGAAAAATCAGGCAAGAATGTCTGCTGCACTCCTCAGGTTGCAAGGCACGATGGAGGAGTACATCCACCTTCAGAGCAAGGTGATCGCACTGGCGTGCCAATGCACTGAGGTCAACACTGGCATGGTAGCAACCACTGTGGAGACCTGGGTCCAGGACATTGATCCTGCATTGCGACAGGAGCTGCACTCCATTACTGAGGTACTATGCTGGCATCTATCAGAGTCCATGCAGGAGGGGGTAAGGTTGTGACATCTCAGGCTCACTCCAGCTTCCCCTCCCTCTCAGAGGCAGCCAGGGGCCCTTGGGGAAGGAGATCTGTAAATGCACACCTCGAGGCCATCCACCCAAGTGACTCCCAGAGTGTCTGACCCATTCAAATGCCCTCTTCCTGTGACCCAGCAGCCCAGCTCTACAGGCTGAGGAGGGTCGCACTGCCACACAGCAGCACCCTGAAAACAGGCTGGGGCTCCCCAGGTCTCAGCCCTCCAGAGAATGCCTGCCAAGGTCATCACGGACACCAGGGCGTAGCAGTCGGCAGGCTGCCTCCACCTCCACTGTGGATGTTAGGAATGCATCAAGGTGTAGCGGCAGGGTTAGAAAGGTCAACATGGGTGTTAATCACTTGTACATAATGTTGGTCAATGTAAATACACTCCCAAGAGTGTGACACGCCTTGTTTTGATGAGCAGTGTTTGTGAAAGTGTCTCAGTGCAGGGCCTCACCCCTGTGCAGGGTGTAACCTTCTCCGCAAAGTGATTGTCTGTCACTCTCTAGATCAGTGAGGCTTGCACCTCAAAGTGCCTTGCTGCAAGAATCTCATACTCAAGTGTCACAGGGTTTTGTGATGTTCCCTGTGTGCTCTCAACACCTTAAACTTGGGGCTACCCCCACCCATCTCTTCAGCATTCCTGACAGGTGAAGGTGTGGTGCTGAAGGGAACAGCTAATGAAAGCTGCCAAAAGATCATAGGCTGTTAAAGTCCATGTGCCCGCTGTATCTCAGCAGTGTCTCCACGACATGACCCTCTGCAGACAGCGTATCTGTGCTGCCCTCAGCTAGATGTTCCCAGATGCAGTGAGGGTCTCAGGAGTGTCCTCACTGCATCTCGTCATCCTCCTCCTGTGGCAATAAGGGTCTCAAGAACATGGCTGCCTTGTCCGGCAATGGCTTCTTTGCCTGTGTCCTTCCGGACCTCATTCTCCTCACAGGAGAAGGATATGTGCATCTTCCATCCCCTCATCGTCCAGGTCCTTTGCATCACAAGGTTGCAGCGTCATCAGGTACATCCTTTGTGGGTAGCCCTTGTCCCCGAGGAGCCAACCCTGCAGCCTGGTGTTGTCCCTGGAAGATGTCATGGATCTGAGACCTGCTGAGGATGTACAAGTCAGGGACAGAAACCTGCATGATCCTCTTTTTTAAAAAAATGGGGTCACAAGCCAGCTGATCACAGAGTGGAAGCCTCTGCTGTTCGTGTACTGGTTGTTGCCAAGGAGATTTAAGAGCCACGAGTGCAGTTGATGGCATCCTAATCATGTGGTAATCTCAAACCTCAACAAATCCCAACGCAGTCGCTTCCTGGCTCACCTGATCTCCGTCAAAGTTGACAAACCTGCTATTAAATCCATCTGGGGTCTGGAAAATTCTGCCTATTGTGTAAAATTTAAGTTTTCTGTTGTGCCTCGGAACAGTGGTGAGGATATTTAAACTCTCAGCACACGAGATTTACAGCCAGCAAATAGGGGAGACCATTTATATCCTATCATTCCAGCAAAGAGCCATCCCCATGTCCCAGAAGTGAAGGGCTACAATGCCGGTTTACTGCGATTCTTGGCGCTGGACGATTTAGACAATTGCAATCACCAATCAAGATACACAGCCCCTTTCATCGGGATGCTGTCAAAACAGGTTTGATTTCATCCAGAGTCGGATTTTCAAGGCGTGTTTCTTTTTCCTCTTTACTCTGCCTGGCAGACGCTCGGGGGAGTGTTGAATTTCCAGCATTTGTTTTGAGGTGAACACAGTGACGACTCCCAGTCATCCTCTGAAGAGCTCGGGGGCTGTTTGTTGTTGTCCTTGTAACATGCGTCGGCATGGAAACCAGCTGGAACAGGAGGACATTCTCCAAAGCAGTTCCTCACCAGAGATCATTGCTGCAGAGGTGTCACTCCAGCGTTTTCTGCTTTGAAGTCACTTTGATGAGATCAAGCCCACCTGAACATGGACTAGGAGCATCCTCTCTGTTTGTTTAAACATTTATTCATTTCTCTTTGAAGGAGCTTTAGCTCGCTAAGGATCCTTGGCAAAGCGTGCCCTAGACATATTACAAAATCCATCATTAATAACTCACCGGACGCAGGCTAGACAGCTCCATTAATCTGATTAAATCCCCAATTATACCGTCCAAATCACCCGTCCTTGTACACACACACATTTCCCTCAGAGCAGCACTTCATGCTATGTCAGTGTGGTGCTTCTGATTAACACTTCGATCCCATAACTATCCAGGATTTCACAATCACAAGATATTCCACAGCACTTTATAGGCAATGAAGTAAGTTTTTATTGATGTAATGCGAAGCACAATGGCCACTTTTCTCACAGCAAGTTCTCACAAACAACTCAGTAATGATCTGTTCCAGCCACGTTGATTAAAGGATAAACATTGGTCACAACACTGGGTAGAACTCCATTGCTCTTCTTCAATATAGTCCAAAGGATCTTACTTGTTCACCCGAGAAGGCAGAGAGCCTTGTTTTAACACATCACTCAAAGGGCAGGATAAGAACACAAGGACACAAGAATGGGGAGTGGGAGTAGGCCATTCAGCCTCTAGAGCCTACCCCGCCATTCGATAAGACCACGGCTGATCTGACTGTGGCCTCAATTCCCCTTTCCTGTCTGCTCCCCCCGACCCTTGTTGATCAAAAGTCTATAGATTTCAGCCTCGAGTATATTCAATGGCCCAATCTCCACAGATCTCAGGGGAAGGGAATCCCACATTCGACCCACACAGTAAACAATTCTGCTCATCTCAGTCTTAAGTGGGAGACTCCTAACTTAGACTGTCTTCTAGTGCTATTGCTAATCTGGAGACCTCAATTTAAGACTGGATTGGACACAGCTATGCTGGCTGCCCGCCTACCCGTCCAATGTTCGTCAAATCCTCACCTTCTTTCTAAGGTTCACACTTAAAGAATGGTCATTTGGATGAGAGTTGCTAACACCCACAGAATCATACCCACCCAAGCATAGATCAATGCCTTCAGGAGAGGAGAGGGGAAATAAGTCAGTCATTCTAGTAGCAAACATTCAAGATACTGGACAGTCAACAAACAATGGAGACTCAATAAACTCACGCTGGTTTCCTTGCACTAAAATTACTCTTGCACTCTGTTTTCCAGGAGGCTAAGTTTACAGGTCCTGGGTTGCTCATCTGAGGGAGCAGGAAGTCAATAGGTGCTTGGGAAGAAGTCTCAAATCCTAGCAAACTGATTGGAAATCAAATCTGACAACCTTCCTGGAGTGTCTGTCAGCCGTACCATCCCAATACGGGGAACAGGAAAGCAGAACCTCACAGAAATGGAAAATAACAATCCCAGGAATTGTGGAATATTCATAACCGATTGTAAAACCTCAACGTGGAGGGGTTTTTCTTTCCATTAGTCAACAAAGAGCATGCACAGCTCACTTAATATGCATTACAAACATATTAGATAAAAACAGAAAGTGCTGGAAAATCTCAGCAGGTCTGACAGCAGCTGTGGAGAACAGTTAACGTTTCGAGTCTAATCTGACTCTTCTTCGAAGCTGAAGGGAGGTAGAAACCTGATGCGTTTTATGCTGTTATAAACGAGGGAGGGGTTAGATCAGGGGCAGATTGGAATGCAGGAGAGATTAAATCAAGTTTATTAAAGTCTTGTGGAGGACACATTTCCTGTCTGCAAACCTTCATTCCTTTGGTCACAGGTCTTTGGTCACAACTGTGCAACCTTTTATCTTTCTGAACTGCTATGTCAACAGTTCCTCTTTAATTTGTTATGTCAACTGTCACGGTGTAGTTGCAGGCTCTGGCCACTGGCTGTCGCTGTGGAGCAAATTTCTGAAGGCTCCCAAATCTGTCACATTTCATACATTAACAAAGGTTACGTTCATTGGTAACTAATGGGAAATGCCACCGGCAATTTACTCGGTGTTAAAGGACATTCAAGAGACACACGGCAAAAGCAAAGACATTATATTAAACAATTTTTCATCTATCACCCTACCATTTTGCTAAAATCTCTTCCTCTGATGCTCTTTAATTTATATCAGCAGGTCTCCCTGGGCATTGGCCTCTGAATGGAGATAATGAACCAGAATGTGGGCCCAACCAATCTCTCTGGTCCCACTCTACCAGAGAAACCCCCTCTGGTCCGTCCATTTGGGTTCTGGTTTCTCCATAATTTCAGCAGGCTCATTCTCACTGCTCCCAAACAAGGTTATCGCTTGCTCTCTTTCATACACTCCCTACTCTCTCCTCCCCCGCCCCCCGCCCACCCACACATACCCAAATAAGGTCTTTTTACATCTCGCTCCCTTTCACCCTGACAGGCTGTCACCATCTCTCTTCCTCCCTCCACTCAATAAAATAGTTTTTAGGGTATTTTTCCACACAGAATACAGCGTTTTGAGGTTCCAGGAGATAGTGATTGACTTTAGGAGATGTAACAGTGAACATGCCCCTGTCTACATCAACGGTGATGAAGTGGAAATGGTCGAGAGCTTCAGGTTTCTAGGTGTCCAGATCACTAACAATCTGTTCTGGTCCCTCCACGCTAATGCTATAGTTAGGAAAGCCCACCAACGCCTCTACTTTCTCAAAAGGCTAAGGAAATTTGGCATGTCCATGACGCCACTCACCAATTTTTACAGATGCACCATACACAGCATCCTTCCCAGATGTATCAGAGCTTGGTATGGCTCCTGCTCTGACCAAGACCGCAGGAAACTACAAAGGGTTGTGAACATAGCCCAGTCCATCACGCAAACCAGTCTCCCACCCATTGACTCCATTTACACATCCCACTGCCTCAGAAAAACAGCCAGCATAATAAAGGACCCCAGGCACCCCGAACATATTCCCTTCCACCTTCTTCTATCAAGAAAAAGATACAACTGACTTACCAACCAACTCAAGCTACCATCAGACTTTTGAATGGACCTATTATATATTAAGCTGATCTTTCGTAAAGCAGAAGTGGAAATGAATAGGGTTGGGAAGCATTTTCTGATCAGGGCCAGTGTGATCTCCTGGACTCGTTTCGATCGCCACAGGGGGTCGGAGTGGAATTTCCCAGATTTTTTCTTTCCCCATATTGGCCCTGGGGTTTTCACTCTGGGTTTTCGCCTCTCCCTGGAGATCACATGGTCTGGAATGGGGGGGTGGGGGTGAGTTAATAGGTTGTGATGAACAAAGCATCGTAGCTGTGAGGGACAGCTCGGTGGATAGGATATTAGGATGTTGATAGGCTGGAAAATTGGGCGGGGATCCTGGATTCAGGATTCAATCCTGGACCGGGGAGCAGCGCGGGCTTGGAGGGCCGAAGGGCCTGTTCCTGTGCTGTATTGTTCTTTGTTCTTGTATTTGTAACTGCAACACTATATTCTGCACCCTATCCTTTCCTTCTCCCATGTTTACTCTAAGATGGTATGTTTTGTCTGTATAGCGCGCAAGAAACAATACTTTTCATTGTATCCCAATACGTGACAATAATAAATCAAATAACACAACCAGATACAGAATACAACTCCATCTACAGTACTGCAGGAATAATTGTTCTCCTGATTTCTGTATGCTCCTCCAGCCCTACAACCATCTAAGAATTCTGAGTTCCTCCAATCTTGGGATGTTTTACTACACTAAAGGCACTAGATAAATATAGGTTGTGGTGATGTGTGTCTATATTTAATATGGAACGCTATCATTTGCATGTTGAATATGCCCGATATCAAAGCAACCTGGATAACACAACTTAAAAAAAGATTTGCCAACAGTCTTGAGTGAAGCGCAGCATGGGTTTGAAAAACTACCTCACGGTTTTGTTACCAAAGATATCAGGAATGCTGGCACCAATTTCTATCACTAACACCTACAAAGATAACCTGATTATAATCACAATAGTTTGTTATAACACAACAAGATGGCACAGTGGTTAGCACTGCTGCCTCAGTGTCAGGGGCCCGGGTTAAATTCCCAGCTTGGGTCACTGTCAGTGCGGAATCTGCACGTTCTCCCTGTGTCTGAATGGGTTTCCTCCGGGTGCTCCTGTTTCCTCCCACAATCCGAAAGACCTGCTGGTTAGGTGCATTGGCCATGCTAAATTCTCTCTGTGTATCCGAACAGGCGCCAGAGTGTGGCGACTAGGGGATTTTCACAGTAACTTCATTGCAGTGTTAATGTAAACCTACTTGTGACTAATAAACTTTAAAAAGACCCATGCTCCTCACATTGTTACAGTCTTACCTTAGTTTACTTTAATAACACGGACAAGAAATGGTAGAACTACTGCAGCAATTATGAATTTAGTGTTATGGCAGCCCCCGTTTGATGTATGCATGCGTTCAGGCCATTGCTAAACTGTTTATTAAAGGACCTGCTTCAGGACACGTTAGCCACTTTAAAAAAAAATAGCTATTGGAAGTTTAAACTGGATATGCTCCAAATACTTCAAGAATCTACAACAGCCTTTATAAAAGGGACCACTGAACATTGCCAAGGAAACCATCCGGTAAGTTTTTTTAAGCACTTACCGCAACGTGGAGCCAGAAGGCGTAAGTCTTACCTCACTCTGAAATTAGTCCGACTCAGACTGGTGAATCACATTGGGGGCACTATAAGCTCTGAAGACAATGAGGCCCAAAGACCATTTCAGGATGGTTCACAGGCCTGCCCCTCATGGTTCATAGCTCAGCCTGCTGCCCAGAAACAGTTACTGACAAATTTAGTCTTGGTAAGAAGTTTAACAACACCAGCTTAAAGTCCAACAGGTTTATTTGGTAGCAAAAGCCACACAAGCTTTTGCTACCAAATAAACCTGTTGGACTTTAACCTGGTGTTGTTAAACTTCTTACTGTGTTTACCCCAGTCCAACGCCGGCATCTCCACATCAAATTTAGTCTCAGCAGGGCAGTGGAAATCTGGAATTCGCACTCCAGAGGCTACTGATGCCAGAGATGGATAGTAACGTATGTGGGACAAAAGCAGGTAGGATGGGTGCAATTAATGTACTGATCAGACATGTTCTAGTTCAGTGACAGAAGAGGGATGAGGGCTTGAATGTACTACTCTTTTCCCTATGTAACTCGCCACTGGTTTTGGGAGCTACAGGCAGTGGTCTTTTCAGTTGCAGAGAAACAGTACGATATATTTGCTTCCTAAGTAATCACCGATCAACCTCTTCAACAATGAGCTCTTTTTGCTTCTCTGCAGTGTCATTGTTGCATCCCTCCTGTAACATATTGACCGTGGCATCAAATACATTTTGAATAGTTCATTCATGGCTTATCCGGCGTCTGTGGAATCCCTTCAAAAAGCTTCATATTTCTTCATATTTTGACAGATTTCATTAATAAGATAACATACAAGAGCTGCTAAGCTGTTTGGTGAACCTGAATTAAGCTCCTTAATTTCTCGAAGGTACTGCTATCGGCTCCTTGACTGGGAGTGATCCAACCAAAATCTCATAAATTAAGGTCAGTCAGTCAGTCTTGCCTCTACCTCCCAAAAGCACTCAAGACTGATCAGATCGATATAGAGCCCCCGGGCAGGATTTTCCAGCCACACTCGCCTCAAAGCCGGAAATTCCCCACTGAGGTCAACTGACCTTTGCATGGTCTGCCCCCACTTGCTACAATTCCCGTGGTGCATGGGACGGGAAAAATCCACCTCCCATGTCTGCGTGGATTTCCTCCAGATGCTCCAGCTTCCTCCCACAGTCCGAAAGATGGTTGGGTGCATTGGCCATGCTAAAAATCCTCCTGCAGAGTACCTGAACAGGCGCCGGAGTGTGGCGACTAGGGAATTTTCACAGTAACTTCATTGCAGTGTTAACGTAAGCCTACTTGTGACACGAATAAATAAACTTAAACTATTTCCTCTGGTGGAGGGAATCCAGATAAGAGGGTATCAGACCATTCAGGAGTGAAATTAAGAAGTTTATTTCCCCACACAGAAACTAATGGAAATCTGGAACTTTTTGTTAGTCTTTTACAGGAGATGGACATTGCCGCCTCGGCCTCTCACCCCCATCCCCGCAAAGGGAGGCTGGGGGTTAACAGAAGATTTGAAGACTGGTACCAATAGGTTTTTGTTAGGTACGGGTACCAAGGAATATAGGGCAAAGGCTGGTAAATGAGATTTGAGCTACACATCAGTCGTGATGTACCCAAGTACAGAACAAATTCAAGTGGCCGACCTCTTGCTGCTTGTGTTTCTAAAGCGGCGAGGCATATAAAAAAATAATTTTTCAAGATCTGTGTTTGGCTCAGGAAGTGGAAAAGTTGAGCTGGAAGGCTGACAGCGAGTGAAAGAGTGAGAGAAAAAAAGAGGGAGAAGCCGCCTTCTTATTTAGGAAGATTTGCACATTCAAATAGCAAATTCTTATGTTTCTTGAGATGGAAGTTTCTCCCATTTAGGAAAAGGACAAGAACTGGGGTTTATAAAATCTCATTTGGGTTAAGCATTAAACATAAAGGGTGGAGTTCTCCCAACCCACACACGGCAGGCACAGTGAATCTGATTTGATTTATTATTGTCACATGTATTAGTATACAGTGAAAAGTATTGTTTCTTGTGCACTATACAGACAAAGCATACCGTTCCATAGAGAAGGAAACGAGAGAGTGCAGAATGTGTTACAGTCATAGCTAGGGTGTAGAGAAAGATCAACTTAATGCAAGGTAGTCCCATTCAAAGGTCTGCTGGCAGCAGGAAAGAAGCTGTTCTTGAGTCAGTTGGTACATGGCCTCAGACTTTTGTACCTTTTGCTCAATGGAAGAAGGTGGAGGAGAGAATGTCCGGGGTGTATGAGGTCCTTAATTATGCTGGCTGCTTTGCTGAGGCAGCGGGAAGTGTAGACAGAGTCAATGGATGGGAGGCTGGTTTGCGTGATGGACTGGGCTACATGGCGGGATCCAAAATGCCACTGGTGTAAAATCCCATTGCACTTTTCCCAATGGCGGATCACTCTTCCCACAGGCAGGTGGCAGGCCGGAATCTTACCGGTGTTCATGCCGGCAGGATTTTCCCATCCCGCCGCTGTGGACGGAGATTTGGCTGGCTGCCAAATTCTTTGTCTTTGCTGCAGTGGGAGTGTGGTGTGATCGGCCAGTAGGATCACACCCGTAGTCTTTGTAGATGGCTCCTGTCAATAGCGTCTGTTAGGTAAGTCATTGTAACAGTCAGGCGCTGACTGTCACAATTGATCTGACACAAGCGAGGATGAATAGGGGGGAATAACTGATCATAGGTAAGATCATAAGAGGAAGAAAAGGCCATTTGCTCCGCTGTTCAATGTGATCATAGCTGATCGGACCTTAACTCCACTTTCCTGTCTGTCCCCCCACTAACACTCAACTCCCTTGTCAATCAAAAATCTCTAACTCAGCCCTGAATATGTTCAGTCACCCAGCCTCCACTGCTCTGTGAATGAGGATCCCAAAGGTTGAGGATCCCAAAGGTTAAAGACCCACTGAAAGAAGAAATTCCTCCTCGTTTCCATCTTAAATGAGAGATCTCTGCAGTCAACTTGCTTCTGATCTTATTTATTTGGATATGAAATTTCAAACATTATGGGTAAGTTTAATGCCTCTACAGTACAGCTGGATCTGAGACCAGCGACATTTTTGATATCATTTACACTTGCACACAGCACAGGAACAGGCCATTTAGCCCAACAAATCCAAGTCTGTGTCATTCTCCACACAGGCCTCCTCCCTCTTCCTTACTCATATTCCAATACAACTCCCTCTTAAATGCATCAATAGGGGGAAGGGGGGGTGGATTCTCTGACCTCACCACGCCGTTACTAGATCACGCTGGTCCAGGAGAATAGCATGCGGGCGGGCCTAAAGATCCAAATCGCCAAAGAGTTTGCAAGTCTCCAGACCCCTTCCTCAAGATGTGAACCGGATGATGCAAGGTTGATTAGCATATTTAAAGCAGTATTTAAATATGCATCGCCCATTCAAATCCCAGCACCTGGAATTCAGCGGCCTTCAGGCACGGCACAACAGCAGGAGAATCACTTGGAGACCTGGCATGACTGTCACACCAAAGGGCTCGGAGAACACTGAGGCCCCAGGTGGTTGGGCATGGCATGGCTGTCCATTGGACAGTGCCCACCTGGCACACCAGTAGTGCCCGGTGGTGGCCACCAGACAATCCAGCAGTGCTAGTTGGGTATCGGCAATGTGCCTGGGGAGTGCCAAGGGGGTGGAGCATGAGTGTTGGCCAAGACGGGGGGGGGGGCTCAATCCCTTTTTTAAATTAGAAAAATATCGATTTCCTTGAAACCATTCAACGATTTAGATTCCACTGCGCAATGGGGCAGCGAGTTTCACAAATTCACCACCCTCTGCGAGAAGTAGTTCCTTCTCATCTCGGTTTTAAATCTACCGCCTCTCAACCTATACCTGTGACCTCTTGTTCGAGATTGCCCCAAAAGAAGAAACATTTAGTCTACATTTACTTTATCAATCCCTTAGCTCATAAGAAATCAGCGATAAGAGAGCCCATCGACGGTCCAATGCTGGGAGTGTCAGATCTGTGATGGTTGACTTTAGGTCCAGATAATGTTTGAAATGTAACCTCTTTTTGTGACTTTTTTTGGTCAAAATGTAGCCTCCTGACTGACTTCCATTCACTCCATTATTCTCACCGTTACGACACGGACATTGTTTGGGAGAATTCTGTTACTCAACTACTTCCTGTGGTAGCGAGTGCCTCATTCTAACCTCTCTCTGGATTAAAAATGTTATTCCCGAATCTCTTGTCATATCACCCACCCATCTCCAAACTTGCCTCAGCTCGTTTGCTGTCTTTATTAACTCTAGACGTTACTATCCCAGTGCTCTCCTAGCCGGCCTCCCATCTCCCAGCCGGCCTCCCATCTCCCAGCCTCAATAAACATGAGTGTGTGAATTTCACCTCTTTTAGAGATCTTTTCACCTTTTGTCAATGTTTCTCTGAACTCAATGAGTGACGATAGATAGCAGGATGCAGATAGGAATGGCAGCAAGGGGGTAGCCCAGTGGAGGTATGTCACAGAGCTCCTAGTGCTCCTTCTTGTCACATCAGTTTGGACTGTGATGGGAATGTGTGCCAAATCCGATCCTTCCCACACCAGACGTCCCATACATTTTCAGTGAGAGGACAGAAATAAAAATCAAACATGAAGCTGTTAGATCGTCATAAAAACCAACTGGTTCACGAAAGTCTTAGGAAAGGCAACTTGTTGTCATCCAGTCTGTTTTTTTATGTGACTTCAATCTCACACCAAGACAATTGACTCAACTCCCCCTGTTAGCGAGTCACCTCAAACTGTCACAGCGCAGAAGGTGGTGGCCTGTCACCAACACCTTCTCAGGATGACACCCACATCCTGATCCAAAATTCCAACAAGATATATCCTCAGGGAGGTACGCCATATTGCAATAAAATGCCAACTTTTCCACTTGTTCAAGATCTACCTCTTGGCAGGTTTGTGCTCAGAACGGGAATTTGTGAAACCTCGGTGGATACTGCACGATAACGCTTCACAGACACATTTCCACATTCTAAATATCAAAACGAGTTACCTGCATTTTCCAACACCCCCAGTTTTAGTTGTTGAAGGAGGTCTGGTAATACAGCGAGACTCTTCTAAAATTACCCACTAATGATCTTGTACAATAACTGGTTACCTCATCGTTTGAAATGCAAAACAGCCAGTTACTTGCCTGAAGGCTTCCAAATTGGGTGGAGTTGTCCTTTTAATCTTTCAGCAGGACACATAAGGTCGCCTGTGACGTTGCAGGCCAGGTGTTCCTCCACAAAGAGAGAAAGAGCAAGGAGGAAAAAGGAGAGAGGGAGCTAGTCACAGGTTCATGTTTGTAAAGGTCGGGGAGGTGTTTACACACGTACATAGAATCATAGAATCTACAGTGCAGAAGGAGGCCATTTGGCCCATCGAGCCTGCACCGACAACAATGCCACCCAGGTCCTGTCCTATCCCCATAACGCCACATATTTACCCTCCTAATCCCCCTGACATTAAGGGGCAATTTATCATGGCCAGTCAACTTAACCCACACATATTTGGACTGGGAGGAAACCGGAGCACCCCCACTCGGACACGGGGAGAATGTGCAAACTCCACACAGGCAGTGACCCGAGGGCGGAATTGAACCCGGGTCCCTGGCGCTGTGAGGTAGCAGTGCTAACCACTGGGCCACCCGTTTGTGGACTGGAGAGAACACGAGTTCACAGAAAGGTTTCTAATGATGCACTCCAATATTTTATTCATATTCTTCACTGCTCTCTTCCTCCACTCCTGTCAAAGATTATTCCCAAATGCCTGCTTTTCCCATGCTGTATCCCACCACTGGGTGATCTTGTGCCAACTCCGCACCTTGCGGGAGGTTCCTGGTCTTCAATGATATTTCATTCTTTAACAAGATTTTATGCTGAGGCCCCATTTGCCCCTTCAGGCAGACACAAGAGCTCAGAATCCTAGAATGGTAGCAGCACTGGAGGAGAAGATTTGGCTCTTCAGAGTCTCTGCCATCTCTCTCTGTGAAAAGCTATCCAGATAGACCCACTCCTTGCCCTGTCCCTGTGGCCCTGCAACTTTTGTTTGACTTCAAGTTCCACTCCACTACCTTGAAGAACAGTGGGGTTTTCCCTGGAGCCTTGAACAACATTTATCCCTCCATCTCTGAAATGGAATCAGGTTACCGAGCCGTTATCTCATTCCTGTTGGTGGGAGCTTGTTGTAAGCTGCTTGACAGCTGAGTTTCCCATACTATACCAGTGACCCCACTGAAGTGTAAAGGGCTATGGGGCATCTAGCGATCACAAAAGGCGCTACGTAACTGCAAGTCGTTCTTTCTTCATATCTGCAGCGCTTTTGTCAAGATCAGGGGCGTGCTCGTCCCAAGACTGGAAAATCCTGCCCGAGGCCAACGGAACTT
>NC_135815.1:76377110-76392370 GCF_964213995.1 Mustelus asterias | reverse complement strand
GGAGCGGGGAGTGTGCAGCGGGACCTGGGTGCCCTTGTGCACCAGTCGCTGAAGGTAAGCATGCAGGTGCAGCAGGCGGTAAAGAAGGCAAATAGCTTATTGGCCTTCATTGCGAGAGGTTTCGAGTACAGGAGCAGGGATGTGTTGTTGCAATTATACAGGGCCTTGGTGAGACCACACCTGGAGCATTGCGTGCAAATTTGGTCTCCTTTTCTGAGGAAGAATGTTCTTGCTCTCAAGGGAGTGCAGCGAAGGTTTACCAGGCTCATTCTGGGGGTGACGTATGAGGAGAGATTGACTAGGTTAGGATTGTTTTTGCTGGAGTTCAGACAAATGAGGGGGGATCTCATAGAGACTTATAGAATTCTAACAGGACGAGACAGGGTAGATGCAGGGAGGATATTCCTGATGGTAGGAGAGTCCAGAACCAGGGGTCACAGTCTGAGGATTCAGGGTAGACCATTTAGGACGGAGGTGAGGAGATATTTCTTCACTCAAAGAGTGGTGAGTCTGTGGAATTCATTACCACAGGAAGTAGCTGATGCAAAAACATTGAATGTATTCAAGAGGCGGCTGGATATAGCACTTGGGTAAATGGCATCAAAGGTTATGGGGAGAAAGTAGGATGAGGCTATTGAGTTGGATGATCAGCCATGATCGTAATGAATGGTGGAGCAGGCTCGAAGGGCCAAATGGCCTCCTCCTGCTCCTATTTTCTATGTTTCTATGTTTCAAAATGATGAAAGGTTTGTGCTGGGGTAAATAAGGGGAAATTGTTTCCATTGACAGGACAAAAAGTAACCAGAGGACCAAGATTTAGTGTTTGCTGGCAAAAGAAGCAAGGGAGAGTTGGAGGAGGAATTTTCTTATGCAGTTGGGCACAGAGCTGGAAAGCACTGGGTATAGCGCCAGAAAGCACTGGGGGCAGAGCTGGAAAACACTGGGTACGGAGCTGGAAAACACTGGGTACGGAGCTGGAAAACACTGGGTACGGAGCTGGAAAACACCTGTTACAGTGTTGGAAAGCACCGGATACCGCACTGGAAAGCACTGGATACGGAGCTGGAAAACAGTGGGTACGAAGCTGCAAAGTACTGGGTACAGAGCTGGAAAGCACTAGGTACTGCACTGGATATGGAGCTGGAAAGCACTAGGTACCGCACTGGGTATGGAGCTGGCAAGCACTGGGTACCGCACTGGAAAGCACTGGGTACGGAGCTGGAAAGCACTAGGTACCGCACTGGAAAGCACTGGGTACGGAACTGGAAAGCACTGGGTACAGAGCTGGAAAGCATTATGTGTCACACTGGAAAGCACTGGGTACGGAGCTGGAAAGCACTGGGTACGGAGCTGGAAAGCACTAGGTACCACACTGGGAAAGCACTGGGTACGGAACTGGAAAGCACTGGGTACGGAGCTGGAAAACACTGGATATGGAGCTGCAAACTACTGGGTACAGAGCTGCAAAGCACTGAGTACGGAGCTGGAAAACACTGGATACGAAGCTGCAAACTACTGGGTACAGAGCTGGAAAACACTGGATATGGAGCTGCAAATTACTGGGTACAGAGCTGGAAAGCACTGAGTACGGAGCTGGAAAGCACTGGGTGAGTTTTCCAACAATTCAGCAGTCAGACACACATATCCATCACTTCACCGACATTGCAGAGACATCTTGTGTATTTTCATCAATGACATCCCATTCAAAATGTAATTTGACGCTCTTGGGGGTTTGTGGGGTGTGGGGAAGGGGGATAGAGGGCATTGAAATTAGATTTGATAGTAAAATAAATGGGCAACTGTTTGCAAGATGACATTAATCCTGTTTGTGCTTGTCACACACAACGACACCAGTATGGATATTCATCCATTTTACTTTGGAATGAACTAGTTAAGAGGGAAATCTGCGGTCCTCACCCAGCCTGGCGTACTTGTGACTCCAGACCCACACTGTGGTGACGTGGCCCTTTTAAGGAGCAATCCTTTGCGGGCCACATGATTGGGCCAAATCCCTGGAGCGGCTGTGGGGGAAGCTGGGCCAATCGGGAGAGTGCATCCTGGGACGTGGAGGACCCTCAGCAGGGGCCAGGGAGGAGAGGAGAATGGACATGTGCGTATGTTCTGTCAAACCCTTGTCTTGTATATGTTTATATTAGTTTAATAAACCCTTTGTTGTTGGAGCCACATCAAGTCACCCCCGAGTCAGTACGCACAGTCATGTAGTTGATTCTTAATTACCCTCTGAAAAGGCCTAACAAGTCACTTAATCTGATTACCCGCTATGGAAATGCTGAATAAGAATAAAACCGGATAAAACAAACTGCATCAACTTGTCACTGGAAACAGTAAAGGTTTGCACCCTCCCTGGTCGACCCTGCCAAGTTGTCCTCACTGCTGAGAACTTGTGTCAAAACTGAGCGAACTGTCTTACAGACTAGTCAAGCAACAGCCTGACACATTCTTATCGAATCATATCTTACAGCCATCATTACCCCTCAGTATGTCCTAGACCACTGATAGGATGGACCCACCCGAGGTGGCAGCACAGTGGCAGGAATGGTTCTGGGAGTCCTCAACATTGACTCCAGATCACATCAAGTCTGGAATCCAAAAGAATCAAATCAAACATGGGCACGGAAACATCCTGCTGATTACCATTTTGAATACCCCTTCATGTTAAGCTCCACTTAGAAGAAGCATTGAGAGTGATAAGGGCACAGAACGTACTCTGGGTGGGAAACTTCAATGTCAGTCACCAAGAATGGTTCGGTAGCAACACTACTGACCAAGCTGGTCACGTCCTGAAGGACATATCTGCCAGACTGGGCATGAAACAGCTGGCAAGAGAACCAACCAAAGGGGGTCAATCTATTCAACCTTGTCCTCACCAATCTATCACAGATGCAGATGTAATTGTCCGATTGTGTTGGTAGGAGTGACCTGCAGTGTCCTTGTGGATGTAACGTCCCACTTTCACATTGAGGACAGCCTCCATTGTGTTGTGCGTCACTATCAGTGTGCTAAACGGGCTAGATTCTAAACAAGTCTAGCAACTCAAAGCTAAGCCACCATGAGCTGCTGGAGGCCAATAGCAGCAGCAGAACCGTATTCAACCACAATCTGTAACCTCATGACCAGGCACATCCCCCACTCCACCATGACCATTAAGCAAACCCTGGTTCAATAAAGGGTTGCAGGACAGCATGCCAGGAGTAGCACCAGGCTTACTCAAAAATGAGGTGCCAATCGGATGAAGCTACAACACAGAACTACATGCATACTAAACGGTGGAAGCAGCACTTGATAGGCAGAGCTAAGCGATCTCACAATCAATAGATCAAATCAAAGTTCTGCAGCCTTGCCATATGCAGTCATCAATGGTGAACAAGTCTTCACAAATATCCCCACCCTCAGTGATGTGGAAACCCAGCACTTAACTACAGAAGATAAGGCTGAAGCATTTGCAACAATCTTCAGCCAGAAGTGCTGAGTGGCTGATCGATCACAGGCTCCTTCTGAAGACCCCAGTGTCACACATGCCAGATTCAAGCCGATGCAATTTACACCACGGTATCAGGAAATGGCTCGACACAGTAAAATATCTGGCCCTGGTAACGTTCCAGCTGCAGTACAGAAGACTGGTGCTCAAGAGCTACAGTAAGAGTTTTAACAACACCAGGTTAAAGTCCAACAGGTTTATTTGGTAGCAAATGCCATTAGCTTTCGGAGCGCTGCTCCTTCATCAGATGGAGTGGAAATCCGCTCAAGAACTAGCCATACTGCTAACCAATATGTCCAAGTACATGAATACGCATTAGTTCCTTGGTATGTACATTTGCTTCAGGCCCCCCCCACTTTAACACTGGATTCCCCTGATTAAAATAAGGCCTTTGGAATTCCCTTAAAGTAAGCTTTAAGTTTAAGTTTTTTAAGTTTATTTATTAGTGCCACAAGTAGGCTTACATTAACGCTGCAATGAAGTTACTGTGAAAATCCCCTAGTCGCCACACTCTGGCACCTGTTTCCCCACTGAGGGAGAATTTAGCATGGCCAATGGCCCTAACCAACACGTCTTTCGGACTGTGGGAGGAAACCGGAGCACCCGGAGGAAACCCATGCAGACACGGTGAGAATGTACAAACTCCACACAGACAGTGACCCAAGCCGGGAATCGAACCCGGGTCCCTGGCGCTGTGAGACAGCAGTCTAACCACTGTGCCACCATATTTAGCCCCTTGAATATGGACCCTTGAGAAGCAGGTGTGCTCCTCCACGCTCCACCATGGTCGCTGCTCTGGCCTCATGTTTCTTTCACCCTCCATCATAAATGTATACAGTTCACCTCTTAAAACTGCAAAGACTTCAGTAAAACCTACTGAATGGTATCCAATGATCAACAACATGGTGTCAGTGAATGGAAAAATGTAAACTCTCACAAAAAATGCAGAGAAACCAAAATCCTGCAAGACTAATGGAAAATTCTGTGGCCAAACGGGCCACCTAAAATGGCGATTTGTAAAGCACTCTGGGACAATTGGACAAGAACTAAAATGACAGACTGCAGCCTAAAGGACAGAGATACACAGGCTGCAACCCAGACGAGTGAATACACAGGAAATAGGCCATCCCAAAGACAATGGACACTCTCTGGTCAAACATACTTGTTTACCAGACAAAGGGGAGGCTTAACACCTTATTTGGGAGGGAGGTATGTGACCTATGTGCTTCCAGCACCTACAGGCATGGCCGTTGGGTGCACAGGACTTTAACCTGGTGTTGTGAGGCTTCTTACTGTACTTACCCCAGTCTAACGCCAGCATCTCCACATTGTTGGGTACACACCCAGAGATCGGTGCGGCAGCGTCTGATTACACTCTTATCGACCAGGGTGATCAAGCTCTGATTGATTGATTGACAAGAATCAGGAGACCATCCAAAAAGGACACGAAACCAGGGAAGGATAAAAGCTTCTGCACAAAAGAAGCTCTCTCTCTCTCTGACCCCACGAACGAGCTACAACAACGGTGACCATCGCCAGCAATGACCAGCACGAGGAGAGCCACCACACCCGAGAAGGAAGGAAGACCAGAGCCAGAGTGCCAGACCAGACCAAAGGACCAGACTACGCAGAGGACTACAGAGACCAGCGCACAGATAAAGGCCCATATCTGCTTGGGTACTTGCCAGTCACGCAAAGTTCAGTCAAGTTCTTGTCTTGGACTTCAACTCTCGTATTTTCTGTAAAGATAACTTATTGTTGGTTGGGTGGGTGATTATTGATTGTGTGTCTTAAATAAATATTGGTTGTATTAACGAGACGTCTACTCGTAGTTATTTGTCCACCATATAAGGATTAAAACAGACTGTGCGACAGGCACAACAATTCAAAGATGCATTCTGACCTGAAGAAAAGCAAGAGAAGCAAACATGCAGGGGAAACTTGCCAGGGAGAAGCTCCAAAGAAAGGCTTGGAAGCTGAAGGCAAAAATGTAAAATTCCTCACTGCAGCAGAAGACTCCATAGGATCTCTTGGAAGTCCAACTTAAATTCTCAGAATGCAGAGTCATCAGACATAACAGGGTGAGCTAAAACTTTTAAATTGCAAGAGACAGCAGGCCCTGAGAAATTTAAATAGCTCCGCGGTCAGAAATTTGATTCAGAAACTCTGTCACTAAAACTGTTGATGCCTGGATATGTGGCTCTGAGAAGAAAAGAAATTAATTAGTTCAGAAAAATCACGATTAAAGAATCAACTATAAAGACCATCAAAGGCCAGGATTTAATGCTTTCATGACCCTAAAGTAAGTAAAGTCAGCAACTAATCGTTCCAAGCAACCATCGCAGTGGGTCGGATCTCAAACAATGAAGAGACGGAGTACAGGAAAGAGATAGAGAATGCAGTGAACTGGTACGAGGACAATAATCTCTCCCTCAATGTCAGCAAAATAGTCATCGACTTCAGCAAGCGTAGTGGAAGACATGCCCCTGTTTAGATCAAAGTTGAATCTGCACTTTAAAATTTGTTAACCATGGATCAAAAATGAAACTTACCAGGACAGTTCAGACTCATCCAAGGGCCAAACATAATGGAAAATTTGGCATCCTGGAGAAGAGAGTTTTAAAATCACAGATGTACATCAGATCTGAATAGGGAATCAGAAAAAGTCCAGTCTAATACCTTTTTATATTGGTTTGGTGAACTTGCTGATGAACTAATCCTAATGCGGTGCATTGATGGATCCTGAACCAGCTTCGATGAAATATTAAGAGCCTTTGACAAATATTTTAATTTTCAAGTTGTGGAGTGCATAGAGCTTACACTGTGGGCGGCATTGTGGCACAGTGGTTGGTACTTACAGCACCCTGGACCTGGGTTCAATTCCGGCCTTGGGTGACTGTCTGTGTGGAGTTTGCACGTTCTCCCCATGTCTGTATGGGTTTCCTCCAGGTGCTCCAGTTTCCTCTCACTGTCCAAAGATGTGTGGGTTAGGTGGATTGACCATGCTAAATTTCCTCTTAGTATCATGGGGATTAGTGGGGCAAAAACGTGGGGTTACGGGCATAGGGCCTGGGTGGGATTGTTATCAGTGCAGACTCAATGGGTTGAGAGGCCTCCTTCTGCACTGTGGGGATTCAATGATTCTAATGAGACACAGAGAACTCCCAGTGAAGTGCAAAAGGGTGTAAGACAATACTCAAATTAAGCCACACTATGGTGCCAGAGAAGCAGGGAACTTTCTGGAATTCTCAAAAATGTATCTTTTTGGAAACCTTGAACTGCAACAGCAGGTTACAGTGCAGAACAAGCAACTGTGTGTGAATAAAGAAAAGCTATCTGATGAAATCCAAATAAACAATCCCTGCAAACTGGACGTTAAAATAAAGTTGAAAAATGTTTGATTCAGAACTGAATTGGAAGATTCGAAACTCAAGATTTAAGCTGAGTATATACTCTTGGAAATGCACGAGGCACTGAAGTCACCACTGAACAAGTTCCAAACAAACAACACTTTGAGATGTCATGGAGGTATCAAGAAAGAGACAACAGAGCTGAAGGAAATGGTTAGACATTTGAAAACTTGGAAAAACATTACACTTCCAAGGAGGTATCTGAGAAAATGAAAATGAAGGATCTTGAATGGAAAAAGAAAGTAGAAGTTCTCACACAAACAATTAGCAGAAACACAATTATTACAGAAGGTGGACTGAACAATAGGACAGAGGAATTATACTCTGCCAAGGAAAAACTGAAACAGGTTAACTGGACATTTGTCTCATTGCTGTTTGTGAGAGCTTGCTGTGAGTCAGTTGGCTGACTCGATTCTCACGTTGTTGAGGTATACATTATCAGAAGTACTTTGTTAACTGTGAACAGATACACTGAAGTTGCGGAAGATGCTGTATAAATGCAAATCTTTCTTTTAGTCAGACCTGGCAGTAGTGAACTTCAACAACTCATCAAAGTGGGAAAGCTACAGGCTGATTTTTCTATCGTCCCTTGCAAGCATTGGAATTTATTCCTTAAATCACTCTTCCTCTATTACTTTAAGATGTTCCTTAAAGCCTACCTCTTTGAGCAAGATATCAAGGGACGGTAAGATGGCACAGCGATTAGCACTGCTCCCTCACCGCGCCAGGGACCCAGGTTCGATTCCCGGCTTGGGTCACTGCCTGTGCAGAGGCTGCACGTTCTCCCCATGTCTGCGCGGGTTTCCTCCAGGTGCTCCAGTTTCCTCCCACAATCCGTAAGATGTGGAAGCGCTGGAAAGAGTGCACAGGAGATTTACCAGGATGCTGCCTGGTTTGGAGGGTAGGTCTTATGAGGAAAGGTTGAGGGAGCTAGGGCTGTTCTCTCTGGAGCGGAGGAGGCTGAGGGGAGACTTAATAGAGGTTTATAAAATGATGAAGGGGATAGATAGAGTGAACGTTCAAAGACTATTTCCTCGGGTGGATGGAGCTATTACAAGGGGGCATAACGATAGGGTTCGTGGTGGGAGATACAGGAAGGATATCAGAGGTAGGTTCTTTACGCAGAGAGTGGTTGGGGTGTGGAATGGACTGCCTGCAGTGATAGTGGAGTCAGACACTTTAGGAACATTTAAGCGGTTATTGGATAGGCACATGGAGCACACCAGGATGATAGGGAGTGGGATAGCTTGATCTTGGTTTCAGATAAAGCTCGGCACAACATCGTGGGCCGAAGGGCCTGTTCTGTGCTGTACTGTTCTATGTTCTATGTTCTATGTACTGGTTAAATGCCATGCTAAATTCTCCCTCAGTGTACCCGAACAGGCACCAGAGTGTAGTGACTAGGGGATTTTCACACTAACTTCATTGCAGTGTTAATGTAAGCCTACTTGTGACACTAATAAATAAGATTAAAGATTCAGTTCACCTGTCTTACTCTCTGCTTAGTGTCAAATTGTTTTTTGAGTCCATCCTGGTGAAGTGCCTCGGGGTGTGTTCAAAATTATGTTAAAGTTACTATGTAGATGCAAGTTGTTGTTGTTGTGGGATGTGTGGTTCTGTCAGAGATATGTAATCATAATCCTCTCAACAGGAGAATAGGCAATCTGTTCTATTCTCAAGTTTAGTCGTCCTCGGAACTGCTTCCTGAGGAGCACGAAGGGAAGCCATGGGCGATGGACACATTCACGCCAGCAGCATTCATTTCTGCTGAAAGAAGCAGGCCTTTGTGGGCAGTGAGTTTCCCAGTGCATCAGCAAGTGCTGCTGGAAGCTTTGTGCTTGTGTGGTCAAGGTTACTGCCTGCAACAAGATGGTTACCATGGCAGGGGAAAAGTCTCCATCCAACACTGTCACTCAATTGAATCGCAAAGTGTATGTGTCATTGGTTCAGCTTCAATAGATCTCAGCAAAAACACATTTCTTTTTTTCTTCTTTTGAACAAAGAATAATGACTTCCCCAAAGTACTTTCTATCAAAGCAGGCCTCAGCCTGCCAAACACACCAGGGACTAAAAATCCCCTGAATTTGCTAATTTTGAGAAACAAAACATGGATGTGGGGGGGGGGGGGGGAGCCCCCAGGAGGTGTAGACCGAGTTCAGATCTGCACTGAGAAAGTTCCAGATCAAACAGTGATCTAACTGAATGGTAGAACAAGCTCAAGGAGCAGAGAGGGCGAAAGGGAAAGGGCTTGCATTGATACGATACCTTCCAAAGCCGGACTGTCAGTGAAGCACTTGTGAAGTGTCCTCACTGTCGCCTGTCGGAAATATTCCACAATGTGCTTCTTTTGAGGCAGTCCCTCAGGGTGAAGGATGACTCCGGTTTGATGGGCTCTGAATCCAAGGCACTCATTGTGACATTAATAAATAAGCAGACTCTGCCACACGGCGGGCCGCTGGTGCTGGAAGGGTTAACTGGAACTGTTGTTTGGCGGTTGTGGTCTCTCTTCAAAGCCTCAACGCTGCTTCCCGATTAAAGCTGTCAATGTGTTCAATGCATTCCCTCAAGAGCCGACTCCATTCCAGTCGATCACAAGCCAGGCTTTGCCAAGAGTCAGCGAAAATGTCTGACCTCTTCAGGGATGCTTCGAGGATAACCCTAACCCGCTTCCCCTGTCCACCCGGGAGTCTCCTCCCGGGAATCTCCTCCTGGGAATCTCCACCCTGAGAGTCTTCTCCCGGGAATCTCCTCCCGGGAATCTCCACCCTGAGAATCTCCCCCTGGGAATCTCCTCCCTGAGAGTATCCTGCTGCCACCCAAGTTCAGAGTAGTGGAGTTTCTGGTGGGTTCGGGTGTTAGGTTTCCCAATGATATTTCCCTCCCAGTGGAGCTCTGAAACATATCAGAGGTTAGGGATGACTGTTGTCCAGAAACTATGATCTCAGTCTAAGGTATGAGATTGAGTTCCTTTCCTCAGGTGGCCATCAGTTGAGCTGGCACATTGGAGGTAATGATGGATTTCATCGTCTATGCCTGCCTTCATCTAGAGCTGGCAGAGTGGCCCAGTGGTTAGCACTGTTGCCTCACAGCATCAGGGACCCAGGTTTGATTCCCAGGTCAGTGCAGAATCTGCACATTCTCCCCGTTTCTGCGTGGGTTTCCTCCGGGTGCTCCGGTTTCCTCCCACAGTCTGAAAGACGTGCTGGTTAGGTGCATTGCCCTTGCTAAATTCTCCCAGTGTACCCGAACAGGCTCTGGAGTGTGGCAACGAGGGGATTTTTACAGTAACTTCATTGTAAGCCTACTCATAGAAATCATAGAAACTCTACAGTACAGAAAGAGGCCATTCGGCCCATCGAGTCTGCACCGACCCACCCAGGCCCTACCCCCATATATTTACCCACTAATCCCTCTAACCAACGCATCTTAGGACACGAGAAGCAATTTTTAGCATGGCCAATCAACCTAACCCGCACATCTTTGGACTGTGGGAGGAAACCGGAGCACCCGGAGGAAACCCACGCAGACACGAGGAGAATGTGCAAACTCCACACAGACAGTGACCCAAGCCGGGAATCGAACCCAGGACCCTGGAGCTGTGAAGCAGCAGTGCTGACCACTGTGCTACCGTGTCGCCCCTGTGAGACTGTGAGACTAATAAACTAAGAGGAGGCTCCCAAGATATGGAAAATGGTCCACATTTTCCAGGATCTCACCACAGACACCTTTACATGGCACAGGAAACAACATGCACACAGCAAGATCCCACAGACACCTTTACATGGCACAGGAAACAACGTGCACACAGCAAGATCCCACAGACACCTTTACATGGCACAGGAAACAACGTGCACACAGCAAGATCCCACAGACACCTTTACATGGCACAGGAAACAACGTGCACACAGCAAGATCCCACAGACACCTTTACATGGCACAGGAAACAACGTGCACACAGCAAGATCCCACAGACACCTTTACATGGCACAGGAAACAACGTGCACACAGCAAGATCCCACAGACACCTTTACATGGCACAGGAAACAACGTGCACACAGCAAGATCCCACAGACACCTTTACATGGCACAGGAAACAACGTGCACACAGCAAGATCCCACAGACACCTTTACATGGCACAGGAAACAACGTGCACACAGCAAGATCCCACAGACACCTTTACATGGCACAGGAAACAACGTGCACACAGCAAGATCCCACGGACAGCAATGAACGAAATGGTCAGCTCCAGTTTTTTATTGATGATGGTTGAGATTGGATATTCCCAGGACACCAGGACCAGCTCCTCCGCTTTGAACAGTGTGCTCTGATCTTTTACACTCGGCTTGTCCAGCCTTTTCACCCCACGGGCCACATTTCCAATTCTTTCTCTCTCAACACCCTCAACAAAAATAAAACAATGTCAGAGTTAAGTTAATAAAAATGACCAGAGTGTGAGAAGGTCAGATTGTGTGTGGCAGACTTATCCCCAGACTCACCATCACCCACTGTGTGAGAGCCCCAGAGCACAGGTTGGTCTGTGCTGGTGTCATTCAGTAAGAAACATAAGACTGAGAGTAAAGCAAATGCACACTCACTGTCACTCCCACACACACACTCACTGTCACTCCCACACACACACACACACTGTCACTCCCACACACACACACACTCTGTCACTCCCACACACACACACACACTGTCACTCCCACACACACGCTCACTGTCACTCCCACACACACTCACTCTGTCACTCCCACACACACACTCACTGTGGCACTCCCACACACATACTCACTGTCACTCCCACACACACTCACTCTGTCACTCCCACACACACACTCACTGTGGCACTCCCACACACATACTCACTGTCACTCCCACAGACACACTCACTCTGTCACGCCCACACACTGTGTCACTCCCACACACACTCACTCACTATGTCAATCACATACACACACACACTCTGTCACTCCCACACACACACACACTCTGTCACTCCCACACACATGCTCACTGTCACTCCCACACACACACACTGTGTCACTCCCACACACACTCACTCACTATGTCACTCACACACACACACTCTGTCACTCCCACACACACGCTCACTGTCACTCCCACACACACACACTGTGTCACTCCCACACACATTCACTCACTATGTCACTCCCACACACACACATACACTCTGTCACTCCCACACACACACTCACTCTGTCACTCCCACACGAACACACACTCACTGTGTCACTCCCACACATACGCTCACTCTGTCACTCTCACACACTCACTCTGTCACTCTCACACACACACTCACTCTGTCACTCTCACACACACACTCACTCTGTCTCCCCGACACATACGCTCACTCTGTCACTCGCACACACACACTCACTCTGTCACTCCCATACACACACACATTGTGTCACTCCCACACACACTCACTCTGTCACTCCCACACACACTCACTCTGTCACTCCCACAACACGCTCACTCTGTCACTCCCATACATACACACTGTGTCACTCCCACACACACTCACTCTGTCACTCCCACACACTCACTCACTCTGTCACTCCCACACACTCACTCTGTCACTCCCACACACACACACACTGTCACTCCCACACACACTCAATCATTCTGTCACTGCCACACACATACACACATGCACACACACACACATTCAATCACTCTGTCACTCCCACACATATTCAGTCTGTCACTCCCACACACACTCACACACACACACACTCTGTCACTTCCTCACACACACACACACACTCTGTCACTCCCACACGCACACTCGCTGTGTCACTCCCACACATACGCTCACTCTGTCACTCCCACACAGACACTCACTGTGTCACTCACACACACACAGTCACTGTGTCACTCCCACACACACTCACTCTGTCACTCCCACACACACTCACTTTGTCATTCACACACACACGCTCACTGTCACTCCCACACACACGCTCACTGTCACTCCCACACACACACACTGTGTCACTCCCACACACACGCTCACTGTGTCACTCCCACACACACACTCACTGTGTCACTCCCACACACACGCTCACTGTCACTCCCACACACACACACTGTGTCACTCCCACACACACACTCACTGTGTCCCTCCCACACACACGCTCACTGTCACTCCCACACACACACTCACTGTGTCACTCCCACACACACGCTCACTGTCACTCCCACACACACGCTCACTGTGTCACTCCCACACACACGCTCACTGTCACTCCCACACACACACTCACTGTGTCCCTCCCACACACACGCTCACTGTCACTCCCACACACACACTCACTGTGTCACTCCCACACACACGCTCACTGTCACTCCCACACACACGCTCACTGTGTCACTCCCACACACACGCTCACTGTCACTCCCACACACACACACTGTGTCACTCCCACACACACACACTGTGTCACTCCCACACACACGCTCACTGTGTCACTCCCACACACACACACACTGTGTCACTCCCACACACACACACTGTGTCACTCCCACACACACGCTCACTGTCACTCCCACACACACACACTGTGTCACTCCCACACACACGCTCACTCTGTCACTCCCACACACACAGACACACACACACACTATGTCACTCCCACACACACACACTCACTGTGTCACTCCCACACACACTCACTCACTGTGTCACTCCCACACACACTCACTCATTCTGTCACTGCCACACACACACACAGACACATTCACTCACTCTGTCACTCCCACACACACTCATTCTGTCACTCTCACACACACTCACTTTGTCACTCCACACATACGCTCACTCTCACACCCACACACACTCGCTCTGTCTCTCCGAACCCACACACTCACACTGTCACTCCCACACACACACTCGCTCATTCTGTCACTCCCACAAACACTCACTCTGTCACTCGCACACGCACCCTTTGTCACTCCACACACACACGCACTCTGTCACTCCCACACACACGCTCACTCTGTCACTCCCACACACAGACTTACTCTGTCACTCCCACACACACACTCACTCTGTCACTCACACACTCTCACTTTGTCACCCCACACACACACACACACTCTGTCACTCCCACACACACCCACTCACTCTGTCACTCTCACACACTCACTCTGTCACTCACACACACACTCACACACATACACTGTCACTCCCACACACACTCACTCATTCTGTCACTGCCACACACACACGCACATACACACACACACACACACACACATTCACTCACTCTGTCACTCCCACACTTACTCAGTCTGTCGCTCACTCACACACACACACGCTGTCACTCACTCACACACACACACACTGTCACTCCCACACTGTCACTCCCACACACACTCGCTCACTGTCACTCCAACACACACTCATTCTGTCACTCTCACACACACTCACTTTGTCACTCCACACATACGCTCACTCTGTCACTCCCACACACACACTCACTCTGTCACTCCCACACACACACACAGAATCACCCCCCCACACACACACACTCACTCTGTCACTCCCACACACACACTCACTCTGTCACTCCCACACATACTCAGTCTGTCACTCACACACACACACACACACACACACACACAATCTGTCACTCCCTCACACACACACACACACACTGTCACTCACTCCACACACACACACACTGTCACTCCCACACTGTCACTCCCACACACACTCACTCATTCTGTCACTGCCACACACATACACACATGCACACACACACACATTCAATCACTCTGTCACTCCCACACATATTCAGTCTGTCACTCCCACACACACACACACACACACACACACACACACACTCTGTCACTTCCTCACACACACACACACACACACACACTCTGTCACTTCCTCACACACACACACACACACACACACTCTGTCACTTCCTCACACACACACACACACAGTCACTCCCACACTGTCACTCCCACACACACTCGCTCACTGTCACTCCCACACACACTCATTCTGTCACTCACACACACTCACTTTGTCACACCACACATACGCTCACTCTGTCACACCCACACACACACACACTGTCACTCCCACACACACACACGCACTGTCACTCCCACACACACTCATTCTGTCACTCTCACACACACTCACTTTGTCACACCACACATACGCTCACTCTGTCACACCCACACACACACACACTGTCACTCCTACACACACTCGCTCACTGTCACTCCCATACACACACACATTGTGTCACTCCCACACACACTCACTCTGTCACTCCCACACACACTCACTCTGTCACTCCCACAA